>NC_056734.1:695399227-695654227 GCF_019279795.1 Protopterus annectens | reverse complement strand
TATACAATGAAATTATTTAAGAAAAAAATACTTACTTTTCTTAAATAATGGCATTGTATAATGCCTCCGTGCTGCCCTTCCACAGCTGTCCGGTATTCTGCGGCAGTTCTGATGTATTGCGCATGCATATGCTTACACAGTACATCAGAGCTGTGTGTGGAAGCAACAGAGAAAGGAAGATCTCTGTTGATTTTTAAAAGTGTCTCGCTATGTTAAAAGAGTTTAACATAGTGAGATAGCTTTAAAAAAAGCAATGGAGAAAGGAAGATCTCCGTCGCTTTTTTTTAAGCTATCCCACTATGTTAAACCCATTTAACATAGCGAGATTACAGCAATGGAGCTCTTCCGTTCTCCATTGTTGTAACAAAAAAAAAAGACTTATACTAATGGAAAAAGTCCGGGTGGCAGGTCCTTATTCCATTAGTATAAGTCTGATTTATTACGGTCACGCTGACCAATCAGCATTTTGGAATATTGATGGGGGCTCGTATAATTTCTAATAAACCACTTCTAAGCATCAGAACGAAGACAGAGCCAAAGTGAATCACCACTAAATCACAAACTTTTAATAGTTATTTTAAACCAAAGAAATGAAAACCAACAACTTTTGTCCCATTTAACCACAGGACTTTTTCAAAAGGTAAAGAGACATACATATTCACCTGGTTTAAATAACCCACCAAGCACAGTCACATCACCAATTACACATCCATTGCCAAAACATTTAAAGCAACCGTTTCTGTTTAAAATACAAAGCTAAATAATCTATATCAATCATAATATACATACAATATGCTATACAAAATAAATAATCAAAATATTACCTAAAAATAAATAATAATATAATAAATATCATATACTAAAAATGCTCATCGATCAAGAGCCTTCAATTTCAAGGGACAGCCCATAGAACAGTACTTGTTCAACCCTGGATATTTAAAAGCATTAAACTGCAGTTGCCAGTAAAGTTCCCTTGCTTCTAATGACAAAGACCAAGCCCCACCTCTGTTACTAGGTACAACTTGATCCAAACTAGTAAATAGTAGTTTAAAACAACAAATTTATGAGCATGTCTATGACATAAAAAAGAATAAGACCACTTGCAAAGCACATTATGGTTAATCCAGGCCATGAATTTGGATTTATTATTTTGGATCAAGTTGTATCTAGTAATAGAGGTGGGGCTAGGTATTTGTTATTAGAAGCAAGTGAACTTCACTGGCAACTATACTTTAATGCTTTTTACTGTCTTGAAGAATAATTACTGTATACTGTATATCTTGTTTCTGTGAATCTTCAGTTAGGTGTGTTAAAGTATTACCTAATTATCCTGTATAATTACTTACAAATCTCTATATGCTGTAATAGTAGAAGAATATTTGCAATTTTCTGTCTAATGTACAACAATCATTATGTAATGTGCACTTTATTCTGTAATAAATAAAACTTGTCTTGATAAACCTGTTATAAATATGTCCCTTTACCTTTAAAGCTAATGACTGAATAATGTGGGCTGTAATGTAATACGGCAAAGTCTGTTCTCATTATATATGCATACTGTTTGTTTATGCATAGGTTCATAGGTTTATAGAATAGTACTAGGCTAAGTGCCCTTTTGGGCCATTTTAAGCCTAGCCAATTACTCCTTGTGAGAATCAAACCATGCACCTTGTGTTTGCAAGGTAAACACTTTAACCATTGTAGAAATTGTCTGGTGATGTTGTTAGAAATGTATTATACTCACCATTTAAAATAACTAAGTATGAATGTTATATGACCGAAATTGACACCCAAGTAATACGTATTTACACTGAACATCTGAAATAGATGTGTATAAATGTAATATTCTGGAAACTAATTTAACAAACATTCTGCACCTGTATCTGTAGTATACTTTCTTTAACTCTAAACTAATCTGCATAAATGCACATCTGCATTTGTACTATATACATGCCCTAACTCTAAAGAATGCTCTTTTTAGATAACTGAAACAAATTTACATGAATTCAATCGGCATAATGCTCATGTGCTGAATAATCTATACAGCTAACTCTACTGTTTTTACAGTTACTGCTTGACATAGCTATAACATTTGTATTTACTGATTATTTTACTGTATAATTATTTAAACTTTTCTGAGATTTGCTGTTTGTTTTAGCATGCAAATACATTACAATAAAAATGAATGCTGACATAAGGAAAATTAAAGAGGCATTGAGCCAGTGGTAAGTCATCTCACAACTTCTTTGAAGTCCTTCTTGTAAGGATTCCTTTGCCCATTCAATGTCACACAGATAACTTTGTCAACTTCTTTAAAGATTCTGAAATTTTCCAATACTTTACTGTAGATTTTTTACTGAAGTAATGTCCTTAATGAGCATTGCTGCTCTTTAAATTACATGTAATCTGTCTGCTCATGAACAGCTGCAGAGTTGCATTATTGCTATGGGGTCAATATTGTTCCTCCCAGCCACCATTTGTTAAAATTGAAATAAATGCCTTTATTACCAACAGCTGTGCCAGATCTTCTTGTATCATTCAGAATAAAAGGCTTTACTCATTAAATGTCTGATAAAGGTGGTTTATTATGTAGTAGCAGTATTCGGTGGAGATGGATTTAATAATTCAACAAGATCTGAACAAAAAATATATTACTGAAACCACCTCAAATAAACTGATAACTGAACCAAATGGTGGATGAAAATTGCAAACAGAATACTCAGACTTCTGTAACTGAAGAATGCATTATTCATTTCGTCTGTAATGGCAGAACTAAGGCAAACTGCACTGTTTTCTGTTCCTTCTGCACTTCTGAACTGAATTTTGAATATCTGAACTGCTGGAAATTTGAACTGATGTCTGTACTCAAGTCTTCTATCTTGCAAATATTTCTCTTAACACTGAAATCCTGTAAATTCCCTGCACGTATTATACACATCCTTCTGCTTAGTTCCCAAGCCTTGTACCATCCAAGTACGATATTGCAGGTGCGTGACTCCAATCTGTTTTGTACCAAATGTTCCACACATTCTGTTACTACTTGTCATCCTTATCAGTGCTTTGTGTAAAGGAGAGTTTGAGTTCATTTGTACCCTTCACTGAAACTTTCTTTTCTATTGAAACTGCACGTAAAATGTGAAAAAATCAAGTAATCTCTGTGGTATCTCCAAAGTCTCAAACAACCCACTAAACAAGTATAATGGGTCCAAAAACAAAACAGTGTAAGAAACTTCTCTGTGTGGAAGATTTTCAGTTCATTAGCCTGACGAGTCCGATATGTAAGGCTATGGAACGCATCATCATGGACCTAATTAACAAAGTTATAGGGAATCTCCAAACTCTAGATCCCACTCACTTTTGTTTTGTGAAAGGTAGATCATGCCTGCTCAACCTGTTTGACTTCTTTGAGTCAGTCACCAGAGCTGTGGATGAGGGCAAGGCATTTCATACAACCTACCTCGATCTGGCCAAGGCCTTTGATATCATTCCCCACTCAGAAAACTCCAGCTATTCTCTGTGTCATATCATCTACTAAGATACGATCTCTGCTTGACTTACAAAGCTATGTCTGACCCAGCTCTGTTAGAAATGCCACATCTAAAGAAATCCCAATCCCTCCACACCACACACTCCAGAGACCTGAATCTCATTACCACAATCAACAGAACATGCTGGAGGGACAGGTTCCTCACCCAGAGACTGCCCATGCTCTAGAATAGACTTCCCATACATGTCAAGCAGAGTACTTCACTGGCCCTCGTCAAGAGATATATTGATGAGTGGATGGGAAATACAAAGTTCACCCCGGGATCACTCCAGTGGCTCTACTTGATAGATGCACTGAGAACTAATGTCAGTCAACATGATGCCAGGGCACTTCTGTCGCATAGGCTTATAAAGGCTCCAGGGACATTAGCCTAGGGGTCTATATTATATCATCGAATGCTTAAAAAAGCGAATGATGAATAATCAAACCCATGTATAATCTTGAAAGCTCAGAACAGCGATTTTTTTCCAAGGGAAAAAATCGCTCTTCCAAAAAAAAAAGAAAAGAAAAGAAAAAACAAATTGAAATAATGCATAACATGGGGGGGCTGCACCCCCCACTCCCCCTACTTAAATATACCAACTCCAAAATGGCAAAGTAACTGTAGCGGCCAAACAAATTCTTTCCCTTGGAAAGAATTCACTTAAAAGCCGCTTTATTATTTTGTGTTTTTGTTGTTTCAAGTTCGACCAAGACGCATTCAATATTATGCATCTTCGGTCATCTGATAGGAACCCTAGCCTAGTACACACTTATGAACCTATGTATCTCTCCAAACACATGCACCAGCTGGAAAGGCCACAGAAATACTTCACAAAAAGAATCCATGGCCTCCAACACCTGTCCTATGCAGACAGGCTCAAATCACTATCACTCTACTCAATATTGTACAGATTGCTCAGAGGTGATCTGTGTCTTGCCTACAAGGCAATATTGGACCCTGCCCTACTAGAGATGCTCCATATCCGCAAGTCTAACTCCTCGTGCATTACCTGCTCAAAAGGCCTAAGTCTGATATACAACATCAATAAAGCCTGTTGGAGAGACAGGTTTGTCTCTCAGAGGCTGCCCTGTCTCTGGAATAGACTTCCGATACATCTCAAACAGAGTACCTTACTGACCCTCTTCAAGCGCAACCTTGATGACTGGATGGGAAACCACAAATTTACCCCACGAGTTCCACCTGTATCTCTCATTCACAGGGGCAACAACTGCTGCCTGATGTTTCTTTTTTTGGGATAAACTCTTGGCTAGGCTTGTAAGGGCCCCTGGGTTTTTAGCCTAGTAACTTCCTATGATCCTATGATCATATATATCTCTAGTTAATCACTATATATTAATAAGATCAGATAATGGTAATAGAAGTAGCGAACATAAACTTGTCCTAAGTCAAAAAATAATAAAAAATATATTTTGAAATATATATACAGAATTACTAAGTATTCAAAAGTAATCCAAGCAGGGTAGACTGTCTGTTTCCAGTCGAAAATCCTTTATTAAGCACACAGACAAGTGATCTAAGTAAAACAAAAATAACAGAATAATAGCTTCATCCTAAAGTTTGCAACTATATATATATATATATATATATATATATATATATATATATATATATATATATACTTTTTATCCTTTTACCAATACACCTTCTTTTGCAGCACAATAAACCACTCCCATACCTGATAAAAAGTAGTATCAGAACTGACACGAAATAACATTTAAAAGGTCATGTGACAATATCACACACACACACACACACACACACACACACACACACACACACACACACACACACACACACACACACACACACACACGTTGTCTATATGTGCCAGAAAAATAAATAAATGAAGGAACTGAATACTAAAGGAAACAATGTGAAAAAATATTTGAATATTTTACATTTTATCTTGTAAAGGATTAAAAATTATAATTTTTCCACTCTCAGATTAGGTGCACATGATATACTGTCATTAAGTCTGGAGCATTTCTCCCCGGGCCTCCGCTGAAAACAGGCTCTGTGGAACCTAGTCGGACATTCCCGGTCAACAAATGTTAAATAAAATAAATAAATAAAAATAAATAAAAGTCCTGGGGGTGCCAGTGTCTAAGTTAAGATGAAACTTATTTCCCTGTACTTGTTCCTGGTTTCCCAGGGATCACCTATGGTATTAACAAGAACATAGTCCAATACAGTGGCGGCTGGTGACTTCAAATCAAAGGGGGGCTGCAGGAGACAGCTGAATGGGTGGGGTCAAGGGAAGGGGTGTGGCCAACTAGAAAGGGCAGGAACTATGCTCAAAACCACAAAAACTAACTTTAATTAAATATGCTGCCCTGGGTGGCAAACCATCATTATGAGAGTCCAATCAAGACAAAAATAAGTGTAGAAGAATAAAAATATTTCAATGCATTGGCTGCATGACAGCTTACTTAATATCTAGATGGAAACAAAAGGTTGTGAGGCATGAAAAAATAAATTACTTTTTAAATACATTACTGGAATGCCAGTCAAAATCACGTACAAGAAAAAACAGAAGCACTCAACTCAAACCACTTCTCCTTGCACTGCAGTTCTAATTATAATTTATATTCAGCTTTATTAAAGTACCAAGTAACATGATGAAAGTAGAAATCTCTGTGATGCCCCCACTTGTAAAAATGTTTCTTATCCAAAAAAGACCTGCTGCCTGACAACTATCTACTTGTTTCATGGGGAAAACATGTAAGTAAAAAATGAAAAGCAAACAAGAAACAAGCTCAAGATACATTGCTTAAAGGATTACTGTACAGGTTATGGACCACACATGATCATTGGCATTCTGTTTAGTTTATGGTAAAGTCTGTAGAGATGACTGGTAGTCTCCGACAACTGTAATGAGCTTTTTAAAATAATGGAATCCTGTCCTTTAATACCCAAGGCTTATACATTATCTAGTCAAGTATTCTCTGCATGGCAACAACAGAAAGGCTTTCAATGTTGGCAATTCTTTAACAGTATGCTTATTAAAGCTTACTTGCATCTTACAATCTCAGACAAGCTTACCTTATGGTCATTAAAGCATTGCACAGAGCAACAGGCACTTTAAGTAATAAGCATAAATCAACAGTACAAAAATATGACAGAAACCAGACCTTTCTGCAAAATCAAGGACAGATGAAAAGCCACTGTAGTACTTGTGTCTACCTTGGATGGGGGGGACACACTGCACATTTACACTGCATAACTACTCCTTGCCTTGCTTGGACACATCCAGAGTCACTACATGGTGGAGTGGGGTGCAACAAGTATGTCACAATTTGAAATGTCTCTGGCTGACTGATGGCCCTGACACATTTGTCATACCTCTCAACCTCAGAGCAAGAAATCTGGACAAAGCCATACACAGAAGTGGGACAAATGCCCAAAAATAAGGACAATTTTTAAATATTGCTCTAATAAACTTAGAAAGATAATAGAATAGGTCTTGCATTAGTATAACTTTTCTGAAGGGTATAAAATCTGAAACTCAAATGTCTGTCATTATTTTCTAACTTCAGTCTTTAGTGATTTGTCACTAATTTGCCAAAAACACAATTTTATGAAAAATGGACCAAATGTGATGCAAAAATATAAAATAGCCACACAATACAGCTGGGAACCTGTCAAAGAAGGGACACTTTAATATTAGTACTGCTAACTTGAGCAGCTGACAAAATAAAATAATCTACATGCATTTCAAGTAATCTATAACTTTGATTATTACAGTTATTTCTTAATTGTAAACCCTCCATGTTTTCTTCCAAAATTGCTGTTTTGCGGAGGGATTATTAGGGGGAAGAGCAACATTTTGAGCCAAAATCGGGGACAGTTGCGAGGTTAGCTATGCCTAATTCTATAAAGCAATTTTATTTGCATGTACCTCTCAACCTGTTAATGCAGTAAATCTGAACAAGGCCAAATATATTAGGGGAACATATAAACAGTACTAAAAATTGCTCTTGTATAAATTGAGACAGTTGATAGAATAACAGTTCTTACTTTCGCATGCATTTTTCTGAAGGTTATGAAGTCTGAAACTCAGTATATTATTATTTAGTGACTTAATTTCTAAATGATTTGCCAGAAAACTACACATTTTATGAAGAACAAACCAAAAATAAGAAGCAAAAATCTATTCATTCTTTGAAAATTGGGACAGCTGGGAGGTATAGTTCAGCTGGGCCTGTCTGAGTTTGCTGCCCTTCCCCTCTGACAAAATCATGGTTGAATGGAGCCTCTGCAGCCATTCCAATGAACCATTACTTGGCTATTTCACTCCTTTTACCATAAACACTAATGCGCATTCTGCTTTATTTCTATGATGAGTTGGACTTCATTTGAAAGTTTTATTTTGTATTTTACAGCACAAACACTAAGTCATCTACTAAACAAAGCAATGCAGTCTCACAATGAAAACTTAGCATTAAAACTTCTCTGCCCTTGAAACTCACATTCATTGAAACAGTATTGAAACCCACATTCAAAGAAAATACATTTTGCCAGTGGCAGATAAAAGATTAATTTTGGGCTGTTTTCAAATCATAGGCCCCTTGCATATGAAACATACATGTGCTCTTTGATGCACCTTTCTCATTGTACTAAATTATATTCCTTGTACAATATATTACAGTTGTTAGAGGGCGTTTTAAATTTGTTTTGAACATTTTTCCAGTAAGCAATGAAACAAAATGCATGCACCCATAATGACAAAACTGCCCAGTTCAGAACATTTATCATAAAAGTCTACTCAGACTTCCACAGTCCACCATTATCAGTAAATATGCACAATTCTACAGTCCACCACTATCAGTAAATATGCACAATTCTACAGTCCACCATTATCAGTAAATATGCACTATTCTACACAGCCCATTATCAGTAAATATGCACTATCTCTGAAGAAGTAAAAGTCATCTAAATAATTCCACATTAAAGAAATATGTAACTAATGAAGAGGTTGCTGCTAGCAAACACCTTTATATTTCATGGTTTCATCGAAAAATAAACTGTCTGTTGCCCCTCATGAATAAACTGCCTATATTACATTAAAAATGATAAGTTAGTAATATTGCAAGAGGAAATGGATGGCAAACTGATAACGGACCCATAGTTAGTATCTTCACCAAGGAGAACATTCTCAGTACGGCAGCATCCACCCCTTGTGGGAGTAGAACCCACAGCCTTCTCAGTACGGCAGCATCCACCCCTTGTGGGAGTAGAACGCACAGCCTTTTGCATCAAAGGCAAGTACACAACCTGTTGTGCTATTAACAAGGCAAACCAACTTCACTTAAGCAACACTAAACTTCTGTTCCCCTGCAGCTCTCAGCTCCTTGTAAAATCTACTCAATACTCAACTTAGCAGCACAAGAAAACTGGAAAAAGCCAAAATGTATTGGGGGGGGGTCAAAAGCCCAAAAACCAGGGACACAAACATTGCTTGTATAATCTTGGAAAGTTGCTAGAACCATACATTTTACTGCCAAGCTCCCTGTGCAAAACAGTCAGAGCAACATACCACTACGCCAAATCAGCTGCTTTGTAAAAGAGGTAGACTGAAACTTAAATGGCTATCATTTAGTGAATTCAGTTCTCACCATAGCTGTCAACCTCTTAGTACAAAACACCTGGACAAACCCAGTAATGAGGGAATACAGCCCTCAAACATTCAGTGAATTCAGTTCTTGCCATAGCCTTAGCACAAAAAACCTGGACGAAGCCAATAATGGGGGAATACAGTCCCAAAAATAGGGACAAATTTCAAATATTCATCTTATAAACTTAGAAAATTGCTAGAATAAAAGGTTGTGTTACGGTTGTGTTACTATGTATTTTCTGAAGAACATGAAGTCTGAAATTCAAATGCTTGTCAATTTTACTGCTGACAGAATAAAAACAATTTTCAGCAGAGACCCAGGGAGAAATACTGCAGACACGTCTTTGTAAAATGGAAGGGCACCAGAGCAAATCCACACAAACACAGGGAGGAGATACAGACTCCACACAGAAGGCACCCCAGCCAAGAATCAAACCAGAAAACCTATAGCTGTGAAGCAACAATACTACCACTGCACCATCAAATATGCAAGGACTTAACACATTCAGAAAACTGAAGTCTGAAATTCAAATGCCTGTCAATTTTATTTAACATTTGTTAATCAGGACCGTCTGACTTGGAACAAAAAAAATTTCAGCAGAGGCCCAGGAAGAAATAATGCAGACATGTCTTTGTAACATGGGAGGACACAAAAGCAAACCCACACAAACACAGGGAGAAGATAAAGACCCCACAAAGAAGGCACCCCAACCAAAAAGCAAACCTGAGAACCTGCAGCTGTGAGGCAACAATGCTACCACTGCACCATCAAATATCAAGCATTGCAATATTTATAAACCACAGATATTATGAGGAACAGATCAGATCAAATATGAGGCAAAAATCTGCAGTTTTTTTTTTTTTTTTTTACAAATGGTGGTGGGTAGGGAATTCAGGTCTTTAACACCTGCATACAAGGTACAGGGTTCAAGCCTGAGGTATCCCCTACCACACACACACACACACACACACACACACACACACACACACACACACACACACACACCTGTAGTAGCAAACCACAAAAACTAAATATACTGCACTGGGTGCCAAACAGTCATCATGAGAGTCCAATTAAGACAAAATGAAGTGTAGAAGAATAAAAATATTTCAATGCATTGGCTGCATGACAGCTTAATATCTAGATGGAAACAAAAAAGGTTGTGAGGCATGAAAAAATAAATTACTTTTTTAAATACATTAATGGAACGCCAGTCAAAATCAAGTATAAGAAAAACAAGCAGCACTCAACTCAAACCACTTCTTGCACTGCAGTTCTAATTATAATTTATATTCAGCTTTACTAAAGTAACAAGTAACATGCTGAAAGTAGAAATCTCTGATGCCCCACTTGTAAAAATGTTCCTTATCCAAAAAAAGACCTGCTGCCTGACATCTACTTGTTTCATGGGGAAAATATGATCAAAGTAAAAAATGAAAAGCAAACAAGAAAGAAGCTCAAGATACATTGCTTAAAAGGATTACTGTACAGGTTATGGACCACACGATTGGCATTCGGTTTACGGGTAAAGCCTGCAGAGATGACTGGAAGTCTCCAAGTGTAATGAGACTCTTAAAATAATGTAACTCTGTCCTTTATTACAAATACTGGCATATGCATTTCAATACCCAAGGCTTATACATTATCTAGTTAAGTATTCTCTACATGGCAACAGAAAGGCTTTAAATGTTGGCAATTCTTTAACAGTATGCTTATTAAAGCTTACTTGCATCTTGCAATCTCAGCCAAGCTTACCTGATGGTCATTAAAGTATTGCTACTTAAACACAGAGCAACAGGCACTTTGAGTAATAAGCATAAATCAACAGTACAAAAAAATGACAGAAACCAGACCATTCTGTAAAAATCAAGGACAGATGAAAAGCCACTCTAGTACTTGTGTCTACCTTGGATGGGTGGGATTCTCTGCACATTTACACTGCATAACTACTCCTTGCCTTGCTTCGACACATCCAGAGTCACTACATGGGGGAGTGGGGTGTAACAAGTATGTCACAGTTTGAAATGTCTCTGGCTGACTTGTGATGGCCCTGACACATCTGTCATACCTCTCAACCTCAGAGCAAGAAATGTGGACAAAGCCATACAAAGAAATTGGACAAAGGCCCAAAAATAAGGACAATTTTTAAAAATATTGCTCTTAGAAACTTAGAAAGCTAATAGAGGTCTTGCATTAGTATGACTTTTCTGAATGGTATGAAATCTGAAACTCAAATGTCTGTCATTATTTTCTAACTTCAGTCTTTAATTATTTGTCACTAATTTGCCAAAAAAACACAATTTTATGAAAAATGGACCAAAAATGTGATGTAAAAATATAAAATAGCAACACAATACAGCTGGGAACCTCCAAAGAAGGGGCACTTAAATATTAGTACTGCTAACTTGAGCAGCTGACAAAATAAAATAATCTACATGCATTTCTGAAATAAAAGTAATTTGATTATTACAGTCATTTCTTAATTATAAACCCTCCATGTTTTCTTCTAAAATTGCTATTTTGTGGAGGGATCATTAGGGGAAGAGCAACATTTTGAGTCAAAATCAGGGACAGTTCAGAGGTTTGGCTATGCCTAATTCTATAAAGCAATTTATTTGCATGTACCTCTCAACCTGTTAATGCAATAAATCTGGACAAAGCCAAATATATTGGGGGAACATATAAACAGTACTAAAAATTGCTCTTCTATAAACTGGGACAGTTGATAGAACAGGTCTTACTTTAGCATGCATTTTTCTGAAGGTTATGAAGTCTGAAACTAGTGTGTCATTATTTAGTGACTTAATTCCTAAATGATTTGCCAGAAAACCACAAATTTTATGAGGAACAAACCAAAAATAAGAAGCAAAAAATCTATTCATTCCTTGAAAATCTGGACAGTTGGGAGGTATAGTTCAGCTGGGGCTGTCTGAGTTTGCCGCCCTTCCCCCCCCACAAAAACATGGACGAATGGAGCCTCCCTGCAGCCATTCCAATGATCCATTACTTTGCTATTTCACTCCATTTACCATCAACACTAATGTGCATACTGATTTACTTCTATGATGATTTGAACTTAATTTGAAAGTTTTATTTTGCATTTTACAGCACAAACACTAAGACATCTCTAAACAAACTTGGCATTAAACCGTCTCTGCCCTTGAAACTCACATTCATTGAAACAACATTAAAACCCACATTCAAAGAAAATACATTTTACCCGTGGCAGATAAAAATTAATTCTGGGCTGTTTTCAAATCATAGGCCTCTTGCATATGAAACATACATGTGCTCTTTGATACACCTTCCTATTGCTTTGAACATTTTTCCAGTAAACAATGAAACAAAACTGTCCAATTCAGAACATTTCCATCATAAAAGTCTACTCAAACCTCTACAGTCCACTATTATCAGTAAATATGCACAATTCTACAGTCCATCATTATCAGTAAATATGCACAATCTCTGAAGTAGTAAAAAAGTCATCTAAATAATTCCACATTAAATAAATCTGTAATGAAGAGGTTGGTGCTAGCAATCACCTTTATATTTCATGGTTTCATCGAAAAATAAAGTGTCTGATGCCCCTGAGGAATAAATTGCCGAAATTACATTAAAAATAAGCTAGTAATATTGCAATAGGAAATGGATGGCAAACTGATAACAGGCTCATAGTTAGTATCTTAATTTTCAGTACTGCAGCATTCACCCCTTATGGGAGTAGAACCAACAACCTTCTGCATCAAAAGCAAGTACACAACCTTTTGTGCTATTAGCAACATGAGCTGACTTAGCATAATCAGCACTAAACTTCTCTTCCCCTGCAGCTCTCAGCTCCTTGTAAAATCTACTCAATACTCAACTGCATCTCAACTCCGCAGCACAAGAAGTCTGGAAAAAGCCAAATTTATTGGGGTGGGTCAAAAGGGCAAAAACCAGGGACACATTAAACATTGCTTGTATAATCTTGGAAAGCTGCTAGAATAAAATGCTGTGTTACCACCATACATTTTACTGCCAAGGTCCCTGTGCAAAACAGTCAAGAGCAACATACCACTATGCCAAATCAGCTGCTTTGTGAAAGAGAGGAAGACTGAAACTTAAATGGCTATCATTTAATGAATTCAGTTCTCACCATAGCTGTCAACCTCTTAGCACAAAACACCTGGACAAACCCAGTAATGAGGGAATACAGCCCTCACACATATTCAGTGAATTCAGTTCTTGCCATAGCTGTCAACCTTAGCACAAAAAACCTTGACAAAGCCACTAACAGGGTATTATAGTCCCACAAATAAGGACAAATTTTAAATAGCCATCTTATAAACTTAAAAAATTGCTATAATAAAAGGTTGCGTTACTATATATTTATTGCTAGAATAGAAAGTTGTTTTACTATGTAATTTCTGAAGAATATGAAGTCTGAAATTCAAATGCCTGTCAATTTTACTTCTGATGGAACAAAAACAATTTTCAGCAGAGGCCCAGGGAGAAATACTGTAGACACATGTCTTTGTAAAATGGCAGGACACCAGAGCAAATCCACACAAACACAGGGATAAGATGCAGACTTCACACAGAAGGCACCCCAGCCAAGAATCAAACCAGAAAACCTATAGCTGTGAGGCAACAATACTGACACTGCACCATCAAATATGTAAGGAACTAAACATTCAGAAACCTGAAGTCTGAAATTCAAATGCCTGTCAATTTTATTTAACATTTGTTAATCAAGACAGTCTGACTTGGAACAAAAAAAAACAATTCTCAGCAGAGGCCCAGGAATAAATAATTCAGACATGTCTTTGTAACATGGGAGGACACAAAAGCAAACCCACACAAACACAGGGAGAAGATACAGACCCCCCCCCACAAAGAAGGCACCCCAGCCAAGAAGCAAACTTGAGAACCTGCAGCTGTGAGGCAACAATGCTACCACTGCACCATCAAATATTAAGCATTGCAACATTTATAAACCACAGATATTATGAGGAACAGATCAGATCAAATATGAGGCAAAAATCTGCAATTTTTTTACAAATGGTGGTGGGTAGGGAATTCAGGTCTTTAACACATGCATACAACGTACAGGGTTCAAGCCTGAGGTATTCCCTACCACACCACCATGAGCCTAACCACCAGTATATTGCACCAGGGGTATTTTCACACACACACACACACACACACACAGAGTCCTGTAGTACATCCCTGTCCACAAAACCACTGTTAGATCCACACACACAGTCCCTGTAGTAAATCTAGATCCAGGTCACAAAACCTGCGCAAATCCTGACCTTGCCCGTCGCGAGATCTTCCCCTGCAGCAATCCAATCCCGACCCACACACACACACTTACCTGGTCCTGTAGTAAATCCCTGTCCGCAAAACCACCGTTAGATCCACACACAGTCCCTGTAGTAAATATAGATCCAGGTCACAAAACCTGCGCAAATCCTGACCTTGCCCATCGCGAGATCTTCCCCTGCAGCAATCCAATCCAGACCCGAGATCCTTCTCCTGACTGCTGACCTTGCAGTCTGACCCCGACGCGTTTTCCCAGGCAGTCTATGCAGTTTAACATTGCATAGACTTGTGGGAGTGCTCCTGTTCATGTGTCTCAATCGGGACTGCTGCTGAGACAATCTGCGCATGCTCCAGACTGTCTCAACAGCAGTCTGGACTAGTGCGCATGCGCGGAAATATTTTCTTTTTATTTGTTTTATTTTGTTAGTTTGAAGTTGAGGGGGCTGCAGTCCGGCAGTCCAATAGCACGGGCCGCCCCTGGTCCAATACATAAAACTGAAAACCTGAGGTCTTACATATAAGGGAATGCTTATGGAGCACATTTGTATCTTTGTTGATATAAATGTTGTACATGTGCTCGCAAATTCACCACCTTAGTGTTCTTTCAGTTTTTCTTATATAAAAAGAGGCACATAACAGCTGACCACATATATGAGACCGGTACTGTTTACTAGATGTGTAGATTTTGTTATGGGTACTAAAGGATTTACTTTATTTCTGAGTATTTGGACTTACTTAAGTATAGTATTCCTCTAGAAAATTATGTCTTATGCTTCTGTAAAAAGCTCCTTTTCAAAAGGTGTGTACAAGAAACAGTTGAAAACAAGTTCCCCTTTTGAATCCATGTTTATTTATGCTTGTTCATTATACAATGCAAGAACTTTGTCAACTAGTAGCTTGCACATCTGTCTGTCTGTCTGCTTGTAGCTTGAACTCGAATACTGTATTTGAGTGAAGTGTGGCAGCCTTGTGGAGAGAATGGAACTGCAGCACCTCATCTGAACACAATATTCGAGTTTGAACTACAAGTGGATAGCTATGCAAGCTGCCAGTCACCTGCAACACTGGCTGCAAGGTAATGTGATTTGAGCACGTGGGCTTAGGGTAGTGGGATTTGAGCACATGGGCTCAGGTGGCTGAGAAAACTCAATTCAAATTGTAAATAGTGAAGAAACGTGCAGAACATAATCACCAGCAAACAAATGTTTGACTAATGACCCAGTTCCAAATATAAATAAAAAATGTGTCAAAATATTGTGCATATTAAACTGAATGATTATTCTCAATAACTATGAATAGACTTGATAAAGCCTACACAGGCTTATTTTTGATGTAGGCATACTGGCACACTGCTTACATGAAAGTAAGCAGGTGTGCAATCCAGGAAACAAAGCTGAGGGTCGTGCACAAGCGCGCCAACACAGAAGTGTCCTTGGCATGCAAATCATCTCATAAACAGGTGAACTGCATGCAAATGAGGGTGGTAGAGTGATCCAGCAAGCAGATAATCAGTCATTCAGACTCCGTGTCGGTGTCCAGAATGTACACAGAAAAATTCCGTGTACAGGATGTTAAACAGAGAACAGGGGCTGTAAAAGTGCAGTAAGAAGGACAGAAATAGAATAACAGACAAAGATATGTGTGAAAATATCTACTGTGTGTCCAAAATCTAATGGAAAATAATTAAATTTTTTTTAAATAATCAGATCATGTTTGTGTGCATGCTGCAGTGCGCAAGCATGCTGTTAAGAAAAAAAATTAAAAAGTGTAAAAATGAAAATTAGTACTATGTTACAGTAATGCATTATAGGACCCTACATGGAGTATGTACAATGGTAGACTGCTGTGGTTGCTAATGAGGCAGGGCCTGGAACTGTGTAGTTCCAAGGTTGTGTGCACGGATCTCTATGTAAATAGCACAAATGGGTATCCATGTCCGCAGATCCCATCCGTGTAGGTAGAGAACTGTGTTGGTGTCCACAGAAGAGATAGCCAACATCAAAAGGGTGTGTGTCTGCATTCTTTTAAGCTCATTGGAGCACAGTGGTGTACAGCATAAACAAGCACTGCTGTGCTCAACAAGGGGGAGTGCTAAGCTTTGTTTACTTTTGAGGTGCATGTTTCAGTGTGTTTGCATGGCACGCAGCTGTGCTGAGTGTGACCTTCCACGGGGCATGTGCAATGACTGCTGAGCATTGTTTACCTTTACAGAGGATGTTTGCGCAGCGCACCACAGTGCCGAGCAGGGAAGACTGTTAAAAAAAAAGGCTGAGAAAGCCAATGAGATTTTAATTACTGATGACCCCTGGTCCATTTGAACTAGGGCCAGTAACAGTCCTTAATGATGTACTTGGCAAGTGGAATGCATCACAGATATCCAATCACAAAGGCTGCACCTACAGCAGAGCATTATAAAGGTTGCAGAAAGCCTACAATCTGATTTCACCCCCCATACTCTGCACCGCTGGAGTACAGACTTGGGACTTTTAACTGAAGAAATGCTAGGGGCTGCTGCAGGTCTGCTACATATGTATGTGGTAGATGCTGAGGTCAATGCTTCTGCTAATGATGCAGGAATCTGCAGATGTGTACGGAGTCTGAAACTCAAATGTCTGTCATTATTTATTGACTTCAATCTTCACTGATTTGCCAGTAATTTGCCAGAGAACTACAACGTTATGTAAAATGGACCAAAAATATGAGGCAACATTCTGGACAGTCTGTGAAGCTCTGTACAGTTGTGAGGTATGAGTCACATATTAATGTCAGCAAAGAGCTGGGAAATGCCTTGGACAATATCAGGGAAGTGCAGTACTTTGGTAACAGGTGCAGCAGCCAATGGCCTGCAACACACATAATCCCAGACTGGAGTACAGGTGGCTCTGGCCTGGAGTCACCTTGTAAGTATTGATAGTTACACTGGGCATGCTCCTATACTTAGCTAACTTGAGCCCAAGTCTGTTGCCTCTACCGCCCAAAGACCTGCTACGTGGAAATAGTTCTGTACATGCATACAGCTAAGTATCCATATCTGTCTCTCCTTAACCCCCTCACATTTGACTAGTGTATCTATCAGTATGTGGCACATATATGTATGATAACAAGATATATATATATATATATATATATATATATATATATATATATATATATATATATATATATATATATATATATATATATATATATATATATATATATATATATATATAGCTATATAACATACATTGATACATAGACTCTCCACATACAACTACATAACAGGTTTACATAATGTACACACACAGCAACAGTTAGGAGACATATGTGTGGGGACGTATGAATGTCCCTACAAACCCCAGAATGCTGGAGTATCTGCACTTACACATCAAAGCAGTTGTCCGATGGAACCAGACCAAGGCCCCAACAATACATAATCCACTCAGCCACAGATGCCTGTGACTGCAGACTGTCACCCTGTAGTCAGACACAGGTACGCAGATTATGTATTGTACAATGGGTGCAATGCATGCCTTGGACAGGCCATATTGTCCCTGGCCACATGTTTGCCTATCAAACTGCAAACAGCCATATATGGCCAGACTGGTAAATGTGCACACATAGCAGTGATATTGCCAGGTATCCCACCCCGGGACACTAGATACAATAACAGTACCAAGCAGTATCACTTTGCAGGCCACACATGCTGTCTAACACAAGGCCACTTTGTGTACTCTACAAGTACTGTGCCTGCATCCACATACACAACAAACATAACTTGTGGCTCATGCGATAAGTAGTGTGTAATACTAGATAGGTAGGGGATCTAATCTCACATCATCCAACATGCGTGTGTATAAATATATCCCCTTACAGCACTATTGGCATGCCTTCATGGGCTATCTCATGCAATGGTATGGATTTTATGGCCTTGACTGGCTGCTGGCCTCTATATTGCCCACCTCTACAAGACCTGCTAATGACACCCACCTTAAGAGCACTGGCTGACAATCTAATGTCAGATAAACTCTGTGGTGCATGTGGGAAGTACTGCAAGCTGTGGTGTGTAGCAATATATAGGTAGGGGTGCTAACCTCACATCATCTAATGTGTGTGTGTGTGTGTGTGTATGTGTATGTGTGTGTGTGTGTGTGTGTGTGTGTGTGTATAAATATATACCCTTGCAACACTACAGACATGCCTATCTCTGTGCAATGGTTATGTGACTAGCTGCTGGCCTCCACATTGGCCTCCTTTACAAGGCCTGCTGGTGTCATCCACCTTAAGGGTGCTTGCTAACAGTCTAATGTCAGACAAACTCCATGGCACAAGTGATGCATACTGCAAGTTGTAGTGTGTAATAGTAAACAGATATAGGTTCTAATCTTACATCATCCAACTCTCTGTGTGTGTAAATATATCCCATCATTGCACTATGGACATGCTCATATTATCCCGGTACAATGGTTATGCATTTTATGAACATATGACTGGCTGCTGGCCTCTAAATTACCCTCCTTCACATTAGCATAACTGATGTCCTCCACCTTCAAGATGTGTACGTTCAGAAAACCCAGGTGACACATGTTGAGGGTAGCAGACCTTGTCATAAAGTATGAATGCATGATTACACTGATTGCTCCCATTGTCCCCGATACACAGTTATACACATATGCACCTAGGGAGCCATGCACATATACTGCCTTACCCTGCTGACATCATTTGTCTGCTGTGCCACCATGCTATCCTGTGCTTCTCTATTGCTGCCATGTATCCATTGTTTAACCCCTGAGATACCAGGAAATGACACATACACAGGTCTGTGACACACCTGCTGTTCTGTAACTCTACCCCTAATGTAACATCATGCAACAAAGTTTGATGTGTAGTCATGACATATGCCAGCATACAATACTTGTACTGACCCACAACAAGTGCCATGGCAAAACAATATTGCACCACAAAAGTACATGTAAAGTAATATAGCCACCCTGTGCATCAGGCACATTATTATATTTCCATACATCGATGTCATGGATGGCAGGGATGTGGCATCGGTATCATCACATGCACAGGGTGTGGTGTGGGGGTGCCAGAGGCCTAGGCTGTACTAAACAGGTGACACCATGTGGGTGAGTCAGGAAGAGGGTTTGGGTGAGATGGGCCAGGGAGAGGTGTTGTGTGTGTGTTTGTTGGTGACCTGCATGCAACAGTGGTGTTTGAGTGTGTGTGCACACAGTCTAGCCCTACACGTGTATGTTGGAGATCTGTAGACTGTACATGGTAGAGTGGACAGCTCACCATCTCTGACCATGAACACATGAACTGGCTTTGCCAGGAGTAGCACTGGCACCAGCATGCTCAAGGTCAGATGCAGTGCCAGTAGCTAACGGTGAATGCAAAATTTTGGGGCTGGGACCCACATGGTATCACCCAGGACCATATGTCCATGGCATTCCATGTCACACTGTGGACAGCATACTTACCTCTGTAGCACTGTACGTACTGCTAGTATGGGAGTGTGACTGTGCACGACCATGTGGACTCCCAACAGATAGTGTTGCTGACCATTGTCCAAGTGTCCGACACCCAACTCCAACCAGATGACACAGCACAGACATTGTGCAAAGATTGACACTGTCTCAGCCTACCATCCATTCACAACAGCAGGGAACCAATCCAGGGTGTCCTCTATGCAGTGGAGGCAGTCACAGATGTCACATAACCCAAAGAATAGAACAAAAGAAACAAGATAGGACTACCAAAGCTATAAAATCCAGTTTATTTCAAGAATGAAACCAAAAGGATAAGTGCTTTCATGTGGGATAACCACGTTTCATCAGATCCTAAGCATACATCTAGTGTTGCATTCAGAATGTTCCTGTGCCTTCATGATGGACTGAAACATGGGGCAAGTGACCCATGATGTGACACCTGCAACAGGTCATGGATGGACAGCAGTTCCTCTACGAGCACACCTGTCAATCTGCCTGTGTGTGACTTCACCATCTCTCTGGCTATAGACAGTGTCTACACACACTGAAGGCATTGTTGTCACACTGCCCTGTTCAATGTTGCCACTCTATGACTGTCCACACTCTGTGGTCTCTGGGGACTGTGTATGTGTGGGCATACTGACTGTGTGCCGTGACAATGGGAGCAGAAAAGGGATTTCAACCTCTGGGACAGATTCAGCCACCAACAACACTTCCTGTGCCTCACTATGGCCACTGTCACCATTAGCATCTGATGAGACATTGACATCAGGTTGTGAAGGGGACATACTCCAACTCTCCCGGTCACCTATGAGAAGCAAAACAGCAGCAGTATATTACTACCTGCACTATTATGTATGGTAATCCACACAGACTCATACAGATGAGGATTCACAACTGCATTACAAGTCCCACATCTCCACATTTCTGCTCTCATGCACAACAGACAAACTCACAACAACATACACAGAGAAGTCAGCCCCGTTATAACATGCACCTCAGCCATTTCCAGTAAATGTTGCCAGTACAATACACCTGTACGGTATGCAATATGACAGTGTATGTGATAGAACAAAACATAATACCCAGTACACCTATATTGAGAATGTTATGCCAGTAGTAGTATCACTGCCTCAGGTAAGCACCATGAGTGTGAGCCTGTGTTTCCCTATTAATTATAGCTTTCTCCTGAGTTCTTGCTATAGGAGGTTGACAGGTATGTTAGGCATAGCTCTCAGCCACACAGGGACAAATGTCAAAAGACACAGGGACTTAGCCACAGTACATCAGGGGCATTAAGGTTCTGTTTTACAATGTTAGAACTAATTATCTGAGACATAGACAGAATGAGAAGAGATGAATTATAGTACATCGTTTGACATTACAGGGGTTGTACACCCTCCCTTATTGTCACTATGTACTGTGTGTAATTCACTAGCTTTTCTACAGCAGCTGAGCATTGTAGGTGGGATTGACAGGGATAGAGCTGAGATGTGATTGAAGTCAGAGACAGTTGAGAGACATGAGTGCAGGTGTAGGACAGCAGAGTATCAATGACATGTCATTCCCATAGATCTAAGTCAGGCTTACTGCTGTAATCCCTATTCCCCACACCGCCAACCTCCCATCTGCATCCTGTTATATGTAGAACTCTATTAGATACCTGGTGGAGTGCAGTACTCCTTTGTTGAACTTTGCTTCAAGTACTTCTTTGATAATACACTCTCTGTGTGTGTTAGGTCTCACACAGACCTGTTCCCTATATCCAGCTGTTTGCCTTTTTAAGGTACTGCTCATTAACAGGTAATTTCCCCTGCACCACTTTGTGGCTCAGAATTGCTAACTGCAACCACAACTAGCTGTATTGGACTATCATTAACCAATGGCATGCCACTACAGTGCAATTTATAAGGTCTTCATGTAGAACTTGGCACCTGTATTAGTTTTTGGGATGGCATTACTGAGGTGTGGAGTCTACAGCATCATAGAGGGTAGGTACAAACAACATCCACTGTAGAAATGTATGATGTATGTCTGCAGTTTTGCCTCATATGTGTGGTCAGTGTCCCATACCATTGTGGTCATCTGGCAGTGCACTTGCAATCAATGTGGCTGCGGTCATTAAGGGAAGACACACACATGTGTCACACTTCATACCCATCAGACTATGCATACTAGTGCAATAGCTGTTATTCTAGCAACATACTATCTTTGTAGGAGCAAACTGTTACACATGTCCCTATCTGTGGGCCTTTGCCCTCCCCCCCTCCATTGTGTATGGCTGTGTCTGGATACCTTGTTCTAGGGTGTTGGGAGTTATGGTAGGTTTGTAGCAGCTACCTTTACATACATCTGTGTATGCTACAAGTTGCAGCTTCTGCTGCAGCCTACAACACCTGGGGGAGTGTGAACACTTTGGTGGACAGCAAGCTGTATGTGTAACTGTGTCAGGTGTGTCAGGCCTGTTGTTATGGCAGAGCCAGGGCAAGGGTATTCTATACAGTGCAATCAGCTCATGTGCTTAAGGAACATCTTTTATGCAACAGTACAACTAACAGAGTAGTAGATGACATATAGGCTATATGGATATGCTCATCATTGCATCAATCTAAATCATCTTGAGTGTCTTGAACTAAACAGCCTAATCCAGTGTAACCAACTGATTATGGCCTAGAAAATCCTCTATAATCCGGACAATACTCCTGTGCTTAAGAATATTATCAACCCCTATAAAAATCTTACACCGCTTCGATCCTCTAACAAACTACTAATTCAGACTAGCAAAACTGATAACACAGCTGGTGATTCTCTCTTTTCAAACTCTGTAAGTAGATCCTGGAACTCTCTTCCAGCTGATATTACCTTACTTTCCACCTTAGGTCAATTTAAATCTAGACTCAAACAACATTTGTCACTTAACTGGCTATGTCACTGTATCAAGCCTGGCTAACTCTCTCTAGAATGTGTAAAAAATCTGTTAACCAGTTTACTGTGTAATTTAATTTAATTTAATCCTGACTTGTGCTCAGGATTAACTGTAACCTGTGGAACTTGTTTAAATTGCCTACTTATGTAATCTCTGTAAATAGTCTGTTTGTAATATGTAATGCTGGTATTATGTAATGCTGTATCTGCTTACCCTTGGAGCTTTTCTCCCCGGGCCTCTGCTGAAAATGGACATGCATCCAGTTGGACTATCCCGATCAAAAAATGTAAAATAAAATAAAAAATAAAATAAATAAAATTTTGTCTCTGCCTGCAGGCCTTTGTCTTGAAAAACTGGGTAGCAATTAATTACATAGCAGTAATCTGTGCGGAGTAAGACTGCATGGCTCAGTCATTACTTGTTGTCTCACAATTATGTAATTGAAGTGCAACACAACACTGGATTTGAACTCAGAAATGTGTGTGCCAAAATGCACTGTATGCAAGGCAATAGACTGATCTACTGAGCCTCTGCAAAATTATGTGTATTTGCAGGATATATGTGCACATATACAGACTGTGGGAAACATTTCCACAGCCATAGGTATGTGCATGGGTTTATATGGTTGTATTTCGGCACCATGGTCCCAGTTGTACATGTACTTTGATGTTGCTGCCTTAGCAGGTGTCTTACCACAAGTTGCTGTTAAAAGGACACATGTACCTGCTGTCACAGGCCTCACTTACATCCATTAGTATGTCTTCATTATTATTTATCATTGCACCAGAGTCCAGGGTATGCTCCCAGTTTTCACATTATTTTTTTATGTTAGTTCCATGCATAATGTCTGCAAGTAGCAATCAGTCTGTTTTGCTGGAAACACCTGTTTAACCTGAAGAATGTTTAGCGTGATGGATTAATGCAGTGTACTATAGCAGAGGGGCCTGGGTTCGACACTTGGCAGAGGTGTTTAATTTCTACATGTGAGTAACACTGTCATAAACACATATAGATATTAAAGCTGTTTTAAGCTGAGCTAAGCAAAGCGGCATGGTGCTCTGCACCATGCCACTATGCACAAACCCGCAATAAAAAAGTATAAAGAAAAGAAATAGAGGGTGATAGGAAAGTGGTGAACTGGGGAAAGCATGGGGAAAGCAATGTGAAAGGCAGGTAGGGAGGTGCAGGATGGGTGTAGGGAAGGACCATAGCTATCCATTTCTAGAACAGCAACAAATATGTGTTTTGACAGGTTTTGAGATTAATTTGGACTCTGAAACCCCAGAGAGCGGGGTGAGGACAACATATATGTATTGTCAAGCCAATTGGACTGAAATAGTTGTGTCCAGTGAACATGTGTGCAAAATGGAGAGCTATGTATGGGGTGATATTTTTTTGTGGGACAGGTGCCCATTTTTTTTAAGGAGAGTAGAATGTTGGGAGGGCAGCCATGGTGGTGCAGTGGTTAGCACTGTTGCCTCACAGCAAGAGTTTCTCCAGTTCAATCCTCAGCTGGGGTGCCTTCTGTGCAGAGTCTGCATGTCCTCCCTGTGGTCGCATGGGTTTCCTCCAGGTGCTCTGGTTTCCTCCCACATCCCAAAGACATGCTGCAGGTCGATTGTTCACTCTAAATTGGCCCTAGGTGTGAGTGCGTGTGTGTGCCTTCTGTGGAAGGTTGGGCGCCGGGCTGGCAACTGGACACTGTAAAACTCCACTGCCAGTCATGACTGGACAGGTGATCCGCTGTCGTGACCCCTAACTGGGAAAAAGCCGAAAGAAGAAGAAGAAGAGTAGAATGTTGGGAAGGGACATAGGTACATGTTGGGAGGTAAGTTGGGTAGGAGAGGATGCAATAGCAGACAGACAAGACAGCAGACACATGTGGGGGTAAACATGGATGGGGAGGTTGTTGTGGAATGAAAGTCACATGTGCATCCAAATGGTTGCAGCAGCATGACTGTCATCCCCACCCATAGGCAGTTGACACTGTTCCTTTACTGCCCCGAATGTGGCTGTGCTGGAGGCTGGGTGCCAGGGCCAGCATGCCCCACCAGGTTGGCTAGTGTGCCCTCAATCTGGCACAGGTGACATTCATAGGTCTGCTGAATGATCCTGCACACCATGACTAGCAGTTCCTTTTTGGTGACTGCAGCCCCTCTGCCAACACTCCCAAGGGGTGGCCAGGCCCCATCCCCTGAGGTGGTTTCTCCTGACACTGCTGGTGGTGCAGGGGCAATGGAGGGGTACCACCGGCCTGGGTCTCAGACGTGCTAGGACCTGGTGCCACAGCCAGTTGAGGCAAGGTAGGTGTATCACCGGGAACCAGCCTACCCTGACATGCTGTGGTGATGGAGGTATAGCAATAAGTATAAGATAGTTCTGAACAAAACATATTTAGTAATGACAGCATGCCAGAACAGTGGAACTGACCCAATTACATGTCAATGCATATTATGTGGAACACAACAATACATGCCAGAACAGTCAGTATGTTAACAGCATGCCAGTAACAGTTAAAGCATAAGGCTAACAAAATAGGTAATTCAACAAGATATGTTAATATGCAACTATTATACTCCATAACCAGAATAATATGCATGCCCAAAATACAGGTAATTGAATAACATATATGAATAGCAAACTATAACCAATGGATAACAATAACAATGAAATGAAGATAAAGGGTGGGTAAAGAGAGTAAAGCAGTCAATTAATACCATTATAGGCTATTTACTTGACAGCGGTACTACTATCTGCTCTACTGGTCTCAACTTTATTTATGTGTACAAGTCCCCTATAGCTGCTGCGGCATTTACAGACCTCTCAAGCTATTCGCATAGGACAGTATGGGCCAGACAGGAACACCTGCGGGTACACTACTACACAGAACAGTGGCACATCAGGTGGACCTATATAAGTACCAAGGTGTACTGTTAGCTGATGTAGTGATACTTTGCAATTTAGGTAATCATGCCAATTGTAATCCTGTGAAAGATGGATTATGCACTACTAATTATATTACATGACAGCGTGACACTTAAGACACATGTATGTGTACAGTACAGACCCTAAACAACTATCATGCCTTGTTTGTCAGGCATGGGGATAGAACCCAATAGCAGTGACTGCAAAGAACATCTGCATGGAATGTATGGAATGGCTGCAACAACTTTGAACAGACACTCCAGGCATACAGCCATACCAAGATTACACATTTTATTTATTTCATTTTATTTTATTATTATTATATTTATTTCCTTCATATCATGCTGTACTTTCACATCATTGTTGATAATTTTAACAGTTTGTGACTTCTAAACACACAATTATTTGCTCATAATATGGGCTACCTCTCCCATTTACCTGTAGTTCCTGTGGAGGGAGAATCTGTAAACATTACATGAATGATACTATAATATTTAGTACTATATAGCATTGGATTTGAACCCTGGTCTGTCTGTGGCAAAATGTACTATAGACAGAGCATTTATAAAACGGGCTACTGAGCCACTGCTGACTACTGACTGACTGATATTTGCCTAGAGCTCACATGGAACCAATATTTGACCTGCTAGTACTACTACAGTTGTATACTAGACTGCAGTGACAGTAGAACACACATGCATGAAATACAAGCATGACATAGATAGTAGGTAATCAATACATTAGTATATAGACTGCAGATGTACACAATATATTATTACTGGTTTGATATCTCTGTGAAGTCAACCAACAATATCAGATCATGGAGTGGACTACTTCACCCATATACCTTGCTTACCTGCTGTTTGTGGATGACAGAGCATTATGTGGACAATATTGGCTTATAAACAGCCTTGACCAGTACTGTATGTGTTAAATAAGACATTTGGCTGCCATTATATTTGCATGCTATGGCTACTACAGTGTAATACTTGACTGCAGCACCTTCCATTACAGCCTGAATGCATACAGTTGTACTGTAATGGTTAAATCAAGACAAACCTGATGTACACAATTAACCTTGGTGTTACTGGTAGTGGTACATGAGTTATTGCAGAACAGTTGGCATTATTCATTTCTTGACAAACAGCTCTACTTCCACAGTTATTGCACTGCAGACTTTCTTGTATATACTTTAATGCAGGTAATGCTATTTTTTCATGTTTGTATTGCACTATAGCTGGCATTATTCATTTATTGCACTACAGCTCTAAGTCTACATTTATTGCAATGCAAACTTTAATGTACATACTTCATTGCAGATAATGCTTTACTTTTTCTTGCTTATTTCACTACAGTTAGCATAATACATCCATACTCACCACGCTCATGGTGCAACCTGGCCAAGTGCCTGGCATGCGCCTCGAGGTTGTGAGCCCTCTCCTCTGCAACTGTTGGGAGAGAAGAACACCATTATGCATACCAGTTTAGCAGACATTCAGATTAGATATTGGTGGCACAGAATTAAAAGTGCTTACATACAAGTGAGACATCCCCTGCCTGAAGTTCTTGGACCCAGGTGTCCAAGAGAACCCCCTTATGTCTCTTCAGGTCATCATAGTGGTGATGACACTGCTCACATGTGTGGGGGATACCAGTTGGACTGACGTCCCTTGCCAGCCAGTCCCAGGCCTCCACCTTGCACTCTGAGTCCTGGTAACCTCCTTGCAGAAGCCAGCCTTCATGTTTTTTACATGGAGTCTGACCATGACCCTGGACTCTGGGATGCCTCAATGCTTTTCCCAAAAGTGGGAACCCTCACAAGCACCTGCCATAGTATCTTTCAGAGACAGAACTCCCAATGAATTATGCTGTATATTCACCTATTGAATTTAACATAGCCTGTTTTCCCACCCTTGCATGCCATTGGGCAATATTTAAAAATGCAGCGCATAAACCAGCACATCTGAGCTGAGCATTGTGAAAACCTGAAGACCCATATGCTTAGCAGTGCTTAACAATGCAAAACCCATCTAAGCACAGACAAGCGGTGCATAAACATTTTCAGCCATTATTGTGTTTATGCAGATCTTTGCAGAGCTTAGTGGACCATAGCAGGCCGGAATTTAAATAAAATTGGTATAATTTTTATTTCAAAATTAATGCTTATTTTCTCTAGTATGTACTAAAGCCCTGCACCTACTGCTCATGAGGCCATACCTCTACCCATTTAGCTACAAGGATATGTAGAATTCAGCTACACCTTTACTTATACCTCTCAGCTGCCTATAAGCAATGCTGAGCACCATGCCACTCTGTGCATACCCATTCAGTTATGCTTAAACTTGACCTTTAGATAAATAATTAATTGCATCTAGTTTCTATTTTTAGATGTCTGGTAGGTATCTAAATATCCTTTAAAAACTTCCATACTGTTGAATTTTTAATAATCAGTTTACTGTTATTGCAGGTGTCAGTGCATTATTTTCTTCATCAATGGATTCCTTTCATATATTTTGTTGATATGACAAGCCCACCTTATTAACCTTTAGTGTATTGAATTTTGTTGATAAACTGATACACAGTCCTAAATCTCAGACCATCTAAACTAAAATTATTTTTATCATTCAACCGCGTCTGTTCATTCATTTCCATCTTGATGTTCCTAAATGATTAATACATTTGGTCTTGAGCTGTAAGTCAAGTTGCTACCTCCACAGAGCTAGACTGGATATGTGACAATAAATATTTTTATAAATAGTAATTTTAGTTCATATAGTGTTTAACTGAAATATATCTTAGTGGATATTTTCTCCTCCTGATTTGTACTCATTCAACTTGAAAAATAGGATATTTGTGTTTTTGGTTGTCAGTTTCACATTTTACAGATTGACATGTCTGTTTATAAAGTTGTCTTAATATTTGTGACCACCACATACAACTCTGGATCTATTTTAAGGATGTTAGACGCAAGGAATCCATGACACTTGCTCTTTGTTTAATACAATGATATTTTCAGTTTATTTAAACAGTGTTCTGTTTTATTGTTTGACACAGATTTTACAATGCAGTTTTTTTTGTTTATTATGTGTTTGTATATCATTAAACATGGTTTCTCTAATTTGGTACTGTTTTACTAAAAAGAGTAGTTTTATACAGACGCTATAAGATTTCCTATACCTCTAGTGCTTCATTGTTATTCATATGAACTTATTTTATTTTCAGTTTTAAAGCTGTATCTGTTTTTAAAATGCAGTTTGAATCCTGCAAGCAGTTCTAAGGTTTTTTTCTTTTTTTACACAGATTTCTTTTATCTGCTGATATTATGCCTACAGTTACATGGCAGACTGCACTCACTGTTATTCATGAAGCCATTTCTTACTGTGTGTTAGTTTATTAGCATTCAATTTTGATTTGAGCATGATTACGAAAAATGCCATTCTTGACCTTATTTATGATTGCTTAGTCATTTAATGTCTTTATATTATTTGTATCTGATATATTTTAACACTGTAGACTGTGTAAGTACTTCAACTCATTTTGAAATTACAATCAGGCATTTAATATAACAAATGCAACCTGATAATGTCAATATATGTTTAATGATTTAACACTGGCTTTCTAGCAAAGCCATTTATTAGAGAAATATTATGAAGATAGCTTCAGTTTTCACATGTATGCCACCATTTACTTTTCCATCTTTAAAGCAAATGACAGGATTGTAAAATCAACACATTAGATACCTGAAGGCAATAGACTGCAAAGCTATGTAGTATGTGTATTTAGTCTGATAAATTTAGAGAGAGAAATTTGAGCAGAACCTATACAGTGTATATCGAAATATAATGTAAATGCAGCAACACTGCATTTTTCAGGACTTTTCCTGTTTATGAATTTCTGTTGGCCCTGAGAAGACTTTTCATTCTAACTGTATTAAATAGCATTGCTGGAATGCAGACAAACTTTGATATTAAATAAGTATGGTTCGATTGCTATTTTCCTTTTATTCTAATAGGGAAGAGTCATTACATATAATTGCCTATTTTCAACCTAGAGAAATCCAGAAATTCTGCTTTCCTTAATGGTCTCCTTTGACTCAAATAGCAAGACTGTGAAAGTTGTAGAATTCAAATTTAATCAGATGTGCAGGAAATTGCTATTCTCCTGCACTTCCCTTACTCAGAAAAATGCTCAACATTTGCCTTCTGACCAGAATAATTTTATTTTAGTTGTTGGGTATATCAGATCATAGAATTTAAGATTTTTGTTATCAGCACCTTGCAAATTAATATATATATATATATATATATATATATTTATATGGGTCCATATGACTTGGACGACACTCATTTGGTCGACAGTTCATTTGTTCGACAGGCAGATTTGCCCCCTTCCCCAATGTTGTGCAACCCTGGAGTTGATATATATAGTTGGGGGGGTGTGGGGCACAGCCTCCCACATTGGGGGGTGTGGGGGGCAAAGCCCCCCACCTAAAATGCCTGTCGACCAAATGAACTGTCCACCAAATGAGTGTCAATCAAATGAACTGTCGACCAAGTCATATGGACCCATATATATATATATATATATATATATATATATATATATATATATATATATATATATACACACACACACACACACACACACACACACACACACACACACATATATATATATATATATATATATATATATATATAAAATTTAAAAAATACAGACATACTCCAGTCCCCCTTCTCTCAGACATCAACCTATGGCAGCAGTTTTGTTATTACTTTCCTCAGTAACATGTATTGTTTCTCGCATTTGGTTGTCCAAACCAGTCAGTGAGACTTTATTCATTTGACAGCAACAGTAGTCAGTGCTAGTCTTTCTGATATTGCCTACCTCATACTGCATTGCTGTTTAGCCCAATGTCAAGTCCTAGCCCACCTGTACCATCAATGGCCCAGCCTCTACCAGTTTAGTAAGTCTGCTAATTGTCCATATCATATAAAATGATAACTGAGTGATCGTGATTTGAAGATAGAAAAGTGTTAGTTAAAACTAAGAAGCCATTTGATGTACCATTCATTGAAGGAATTCTGTTTGTGTGATGATTAGGTGACATGTGGCACTAATCATTGTATTGTAACATCACCATATCCAAGGAACTTTTGTTTTTATTGAAATTTGTAAACGTCAAGGTGATTATAATAAAGTGAGTTGGTGCCAGGGATTTTTCCCTTAATGGGGAAACTACCCCAGCATAAAGTACTGTGTTTGCAAAAGGAATTTTGGGGTGGCTCTATTTTGTTGGTTTGGCTGAAAAAAATACAGTTTTTTTGAGTCATTTAGTCAAGTCCAACCGTTTTTGACTTCAAGGACTTTAGCACACTAAAACTGTCTGTTAACAGATGCTTATATTCATTACATCAGTGATGGTGTCTGTCTGTCATAGCCTCTGCTAGCCCCTTATTCTTTTGCCTTTGAGTTTTCCTAGCATTATTGTTTTCTTTACTGAATTCTGTCTTCACACTATATGGACGAATAATTTGAGTTTTAGTTTTTCTGTAAGATCTTCCAGTAAAAAGTCTGGGTTTATTTCCTGACTGGTTTGATCTTTTTGTTGTTTATTCTCAGAGGTTTCATACAGCATTACAGTCCAAAAGTATTCAGTTTTCTAGCAAACAGTCTTACTTATAGCCAGGTTTTCAAAGCCATATGCTATTATTGTAAAAACATTTCTTTAACTACATGGATCTTTGTTGACAAGGTGATGTCTTCGCACTTTAAAATATTATTCAGATTTTCCATAACTTTCTTTCCAAGAAGCAAACATCTTTTAATGTAATGACTGCAATTAGCAAAGATCTTTGAACCCTGAAAAATAAAATGTCATTTCTTCCACTTTCCCCTATCTATTGGCTAAGAATTGATGTGTCCAGCTGCCATAATTTTAGTTTCCTTTTGATGTTGAGCAGCAACCCAACATTTTCTTTCTTCTTTCACGTTCATCAACAGGCCTTTCATCTCTTCCTCACTTTCAGCCACCAGAGTGGCATCATTTTCATATCAGTTGTTGTTGATATTTATCTCAGCAATTTGGCCTCTAGCATTTGATTTGTTTAGCCCAGCATTCCACGTGCTATATTCAGCATAGAAATTAAATAAATAGGGTGACAGCATATGGCCTTTTAACACTTATTTCCTATTCTTGAACCAGTCAATTAATACACATTCAGTTTTAACAGCTGTCTGTATACTTCCTATTTTTGAACCAGTCAATTATTACACATTCAGTTCTAACAGTTGTCTGTATACTGATTCCATAGTAGACAGATGGGGTGGCTTGGTTTCATCACTTCTCTAAGAACTTGCCACTGCCTGTTATGGTCCAGGCAATTCGAAAGCTTTAAAAAAGTCAGTAAAGGAGAAGTAAATATTTTTTCTGGAACTCCCTTGTTTTTTCTGTTATCTAAAGAATGTTGGCAAATTGATCTCTGGTCCTTTGCCCCTTTTAAAACCAGTGTATACATCTGGCAGTTCATGGTCCATATATTGCTAGGGTCTAGCTAGCAGGATGTTGAGCATTTCCTTGCTACCATATGGGACAAGTGCAGTTGTTCCTTAAATTGAGCACTTTTTACGACTGGTCTTTTTTGAAAACGGAATATAAGTTCACCTTTTCCTTTCCCACGGATACTGCTTTGCTTCCCAAAGTTTATTTATTGAAATTTAATTACCTGGACAGTCCAACTGGTTAAGAGCTCATTTTCAGTAGAGGCCGGGGGTGAAAAGCTTCAAAGGTATTACCAAACATTTTAAAAGCAATAGTTTTGTAGTCTTTAAACATAATACAAAACAAATACAGTTTATATTATTATACCAAATTAGACATAATATGAAAACATTGGTTATTAATAAATACAAGTTATATGACAATAATTTAATAGAAAAAGTTTACCCAGTTCATAGATAAATTCAAGGTAAGTTAGTAAAATGTCAACAGGAATTGCAATACAAAGTGAGAGAAAAGTAGGCTTATGGTATATTTATAGAGAAAGCCAGGAGAGAGAAATTGATAGACTTAATGTAAGCAAGTGAGTGAAGAAGAGAGAGCAAGGAGATGTAAGGTATGAATAGGTAATGTTCACGTTTAGGCATATAGTTTATCCTGGTGTAGAACAAGAACAGAGATAGCTTTTGGCTGGAACGTTTTTCAGAATGGTTTTGAAGAATGGGAGGGAAGATATTGACCTGATAGATAGAGATAAGGAGTTCTAGGCCTTAGTAACATGGTATGACTACAGACAATGGTGGCCTTAGCAACATGGTATGAGTACAGACAATGGTGGCCTTAGCAACATGGTACGAGTACAGACAATGGCCAGTAGATTTTATAGGTTTGTGGACAGACTGCATATGGATTCTGGATAATTTTATAGGTGTTAAGAAGCTGTGTATATGTTAGTTGATGAGGTAATTCTAACCAATTTAAGCTTTTTAGTGCCATACAGTAGTGTGTACTGGAGGGTGTACTGGCTGCAAATTTAGCAACTTTGTTATAACATTGTTCAAGTTTTTATTTTTGTGATGCCTGAAAGTTAATAATGATGGGAATACCATAAAGAAGTGTGGGAATGAGATACGTAGTGCCAAGTATAGCTTCATTTGCACTGATGAGAAAGCTTTTGCCTCTATAAAGCATCTCTAGTTTTTGATGAGTTTTTCTTATCCAATTTTGTATATGCAGGTCGAATTTAAGATTACCATCCACAATCATCCCTAACAATTTGCTATGAAAAGTGACTTCAGTAGTTGTATTATCAAGTGAGAGGACTTTAAATTGTTTTTTCATGGTGGAGGGATCTGGGGGAGAAAAGTAGTAGTTTATTTTTTTAGGATTGAGCATGAGTTGTGAGTTAAAAATCCATGTTTCAGTTGCTGTTAAAGCTACCTGAGTAAGTTTTTGGAGGTGTGCCATGTTGTCAGATGTGCAAATGAGTGTGAAGTCATCTGTTGCTGGCAAACTCAAAGCACAATTGTACATTATCAGTTTTCAGGGCTTTAAACTATTCAGTTGGAATTTTATCAATTCCTGTAACCTTGTTACTAGAAAGCTTTGTAAGACCTATATAGCTTCACACTCCAGAAAGTGTGAAGCTTGATTGGAGAACATACCATCATATGTATCAGTGATTTTATGGTCTTTTGATATACAGTTGTTCTGTTTTTCTCACTACCTCTTTCTGATATCATCATTTCCTGCTAAGTACTCCTCACCTTTGTGTTTTATTATGCTCAATTTCCATTCATATCGTCAATCTTCTGAAAGACATTGCTTGCCTTTCCCATTCTAACCCCCCCCAGTTCTTTGCACTGTTCATTTAAACATGCATTCTTATCTCTTCTTGCTATTCTGTGAAACTCTGCATTCACTTTGATGTATCTTCCCTAGCTTTATTGCATTTTGCTGTTTGCCTTTTCAACTTCTTTCTTAAAAATGACACTTAGAGAAAATGATTTTTTGAACAAAACCATAATAAAAAGGCAGACCCAGATTTCTAACTAATTATAGCGGGCACTTTTTTCCCATCTTACCTAATAGCCAAGACAATTGGATAAGTAACTTATTCTTGTGTTTGTTATTTATTTACTTAACTGTCTTTGCTAACTTGATTAGTTCTGCTAGGCTTATTGCCTTTTTCAGTGACATCTCAAGGTGGCATTTATACAGAGGGGGTATATCACCAGGACTCTGGAGAAATTTCCTTCATCTTCTTTCTCATGTTTTCTAGTGACATCCATTTAAGTTGTTCAAGCAGAGTACAATGAAGAGTGTTTGTTTTCTGGATGGGAGCCCACCCTAGAAGAAGTAAGAACAGTACTAAGGAAAATGAAGTCAGGGAAAGCAGCAGGCTCAGATGAGGTCACCACAGATATGATAAAGATGCTGGGAGAGACAGGCAAGAAATGGCTCCTGATGGTTCTCATAGCAGTGCGGAGAGAAAGGCATATCCCAGATAACTGGAGAATAAGCATACTCATGCCAGTGTACAAGAACAAAGGGGACATCCACAAATGTGGGCAGTATAGAGGCTTCAAACTCCTTTCACATTGCATGAAAGTTCTGGAGAGGATGATTGATAAATGAATACGCAGAATAGTAGAACGTAAGATGGGACATGGTCAGTTTGTATCCAGGTCAGGATGTAGCACAAATGACCTGATGTTTGCAGTTAGACAGATAGTTGAGAAGACCACATTTGTAGACCTGTAGAACACATATGACAAGGTCCCAAGAAAGCTGATCTGGGCAGTACTGCAGTGGTTAGAAGTCCCAGAAACATTGATAGAATTACTGCAGGCTATGTACAAGAACCCAATGACTCAAGTACAAACGGTGTTTAGCCTTACAGAGGGGCTTCCAGTGGGAGTGAGTGTATACCAGGGATCAGCTCTGAGCCCACTGCTGTTCATACTGGTGATGGACTACATTAGCAAACAGATTGGATGGGACAGATCAACAAACTTGCTGTATGCAGATGATGTGGCATTACATGCAGACTCTGAGCAAGAACAACAGCAAAGGATAGGGGAATGCAAATCTGAAGGCACATGGGATGAAACCATAAGGTAAGACAGTGGTAATGGCAGCAAACTTGGGAAATCAGAAGAAGTTGAGAATTGATACAGAAGGGAAAAATACTAGAACGGGTTAATAGCTTCAAGTATCTGGGAGGGGTGGTTGAGGAGAAGGGAAGTCTGAATAAAGAGGTCAAAGCTATAATCAGAGGGGCTGCAGCCAACTGGCATAGAGTGTCAGGTGTACTCTATGACAGAAGTATTCCAAATAAGCTGAAATATCAAGCATGCAAGACAGTGGTGTGACCAGTACTACTGTATGGTACACAAACCTGGGCAGTAAAGGCAGAGCAAATGAAGAAGCTATAGATGATGGAAATTAAGTGCCTGAGAAGGGTAGTATGATGCACTCTGTGGGACAGATGAAGAAATGAGGACATAAGAGCAGAAGCCCAAGTAGCTTTAATTGCAGAAAAGATCAAAGAGAACAGATAATGGTGGTTTGGAGACATGCAGAAAAGGAGAAGACAATCTGGTGAAGAAGATTTGGGACAGGCAGGAAGAAGGTCAGAGGAAATGAGGATGTCCAGCAAAGAGGTGGATGGATTGTGTGAAAGAAGATCTGTGACAGTCAGGCATGAGTGTCAAAGAAGGCAGGAGTGTGGCATTGAATCAAGAGAGATGGCAAAACAATTCCCCGACCCTATGTAGAAAATGGGAAAAAGGGGGCTGCTGATGATGATGATGATTTGTTTTCTGAGATCTAGATACTAGGATCCTTAAAACCACTTTGTAATTTGAAAGTGAGGGTTTTTATTACTTTAGACAAATTTAGTAAAGTTGAATCACCCATGTACTGAATAATCTGGATTTCTGTGGTATGACTATACATATAATTAGTGAATGTATTAAATAGCAGATGTTCTAGTATGGATCCTTGAAGTGCTCCCATGTTTGGAGGGAATGTTTTGGGCAGTTTGTTCTGCCATTGTACTACTATGGTCTAGTAATAAAGAAAAGAACCTATCTTAGGACTGCTGGGGAGAATTTTAGGCTCTTTAGTCTTGATAGCAAAAGGCTATGATTAACTACATCAATGGAGAGCTCTAGACATAATGCAGCATATACAGGTCCATTATTGTTGAATGTTATTTGGTCATATAGGTTTGTGGATTCTTACTAAGCTTTTGGCCAAGGAGATTATTGAGAAGATCACCCACATCACCCTGTACTGATGGGAGACTAGGAAGGTTCTCAATAAAATTGGTTTAAACTATATATGCCAGGCAAAAATTGTGATCACCAATCTGGTCATCCAGACTGATTTTGAAGGCAGCTAGATAGATACTGTGCTTGACATGTAAGGAGAGCCTAGTCTAGAAATGGAGAATATGTTGTTAGGTACCTGTCATGTCATCTGTTGTCAGTAATATGGTAATATAATTTTAAGTCTCTAGAGAGGTGTTTGCTTTACCACTGGTCTATTTAGGTGAAGGATTTCAAAGCGTGTTTGGTCATTCATAGCATGAAGGCTAAGCAGAGATCAACCCTGGGACTCTGTATGACACTGAGTAGAGGGACTGGGATTTTAGTCTTTAAGAGTAGCTAAGGGGCAGAGCAGTGATGTAGCAGCTAGCATTGTTGCCTCACAGTAAGATGTACTATGGTTCTATTCTCAGCTGGTGTGCCTTCTATGTGGAGTCTGCATGTCCTCCCTGAGTTTTTGTGGGTTTCCCCTGGGTGCTCTGGTTTCCTTCCCACATTCCAAAGACATGCAGTAGGTGGATTGGACACTCTAAATTGGCCGTAGGTGTGAGTGTGTGCATGTGAGTTTGTGTGGTGCACCCTCTGAGGAGGGTTGGGCCTTGGTCTAGCAACGTGAGCCCATAAAACCCATAACTGCTACAGAAACACTGAGCACTGAAAGGTGCTCATTGCCCAATGTATCGCATGGTGAGTAAACGGGGAAGAGAGAGAGAAAGAGTAGCTAAGAATGTTTGAGTTCTAAGATCTTTTTCATGAGGAAATGTTGAGGTAATTCAAGTCAGTTGAGGTGCATTTTATTCTATAACAGCTTAACAAGGGAGAAATAAAGTGGGAATATAACTTCTTTGTTGATTGATAAGATACGATGAAGAATATGTTGTGCAAGTTGGTAGTATTTTCTATTTGCCACTGAAAGATAGTGGCCAAGGGAGAGTCTGTTATCAACAAAGGCACCCAAGTACCTGTCAGCTGTGTCAGATTTAAATGTAACATTAGCTATATTGTAAGTGGAAGCAATGAAAGATATAGTCAGTAGAAATAATGCTGCATGCCTTGGCATTGAGGGTAAGGTCATGATTAATGCACAAAATATGTGTTTGGCCAAGTTCTTGAGTATCATAACAGGATTTTATATGTGCCCCTGTTTGCACTCTTCAGCTAACCTGTTAGCTATAGTCCATTTGTATACGCTTTCATGTCAGAGAAATATATTCCTAAGAGGAGGGGGTGGTGATGCTTTTTTGTCTAAAGCAAAAAAAAAAAATGCAAAGGTATTCATTTTGCCTAATAGCCAATTAGTTATCCAACAAACAATGTATGAGTTAATGTTTAAATGGGAGAGTTTATTAATAATCCCAACATTGAGGAGAGTATCATAGGCCACAACACAAACAACACAAACAATATAGAAGAAAAGATGCATGTGTTACCACACCAAGAATCTGCATGGGAATTCATGGACTAGCCATGTTGTGCATCATAGATCAGACATCACACTATCCACACATGGTAGGGAGTGGGGAGCACAGTCATCATCACTTGCACAGGAGTGGGGCACAGTATCAGATGAGATGGGGAAGGGGCATGAGAGGAGAACACAGTACTCTGGGAGGTTGTGGGTAGTCAGTAATCAGATCCTCCAGTGGTTGGGTGAAGTTGCCATGATATGACTATTGGTGGTGTTCACTGTGTTGGCTTGCAGTGTCAGGTTTGATGTAGTGACATAGCAGGGAAGAAGAAAAACTACAGGGCCATGAATGTTTTTTTAAACACCTTTATTGGATTATCACTTCTGACATAGGCAAATTTGCATTCATACAAAAGTAAAGAATAATCCACGACCTTGAAGAAAGGAACCAGAACTCTGCTAAAGTCCACAAGGCTGTATTTTTATTTCTGAAGTGTTCCAAAAGTCACAGATAAAATCACACTGAAGTATTCCAAAAGTCACAGATAAAATCACAGGCAGTCCTGAGCTTTATCAAGTGAAAACAAAATGCAGTATGCAGTAACCTCCATTAAATAGCCTAGCAATTATACAATTAATTAATTAGTAAGTCTAGTACTAAGGTGTGGTGCTTTGGAGTTGGATGTTAAAAAAGTTAGTCATTATACCAACTCAAAAAATGAAATGTTTGCAACAACATCTGCACTTAAATATTTTCTTTCATTTCACTCATTCATACAAAAGTAATCAAACTGCATTAACAAATTAACATTAACAAACATTATACTTCACATATATTGCTATATATCATGAAACCTAAGCAAAATTACATAAATTATTCAATTCCTGTCCCCTTTTTTAACAAGAAACATTTATTAAACCATCACTTATGACATAAGCAGTCATACATTTGTATAAATGAAAACTATACACAGCGACACAATTCTAGTTGCAAGCATTTTACATCACAAACCATACTGACACACTCCCAGTTGCTAACATTATACATCACTTATAATCTACCCAATCATTTTCAGTTAAATATACATTGTTCAATTAAGTTCTGCTTTCTTTTAAACCTCATTCCTCCCCTGTATGTATTGTTCCCACAAGAATGTTCACCCTGATGGGGCATACTGTGCGTTGATCCTGATAACCATTGATAGCCACAAATTTACACATGATCTGTATTGGCAAATTATGTAGGCAGGTGGCAGTGATATTGTTGCACCAACAGCCTCTATAGTGTGACTTGAGAAGGTCTGTGACTAACAACCCCACTGCCACACTCCCCCGTGGTCATGGAAAGCATGGCATCTGTAGGCTGACTGAATGTTGTTAGCAATGTGTGCCATGGAGGTACTTATGGAGGAAATATTTGACACCAGTGACCTTATTAATACTGTCTATTCCGTGTCAGTGCACTCCATGTCAGTGTGTACAGGTTGCATGTCATTCCAAATTTCACAGATCATACTAACCATCAATGCAGAGATTTATTTTATTTTACATTTATTTACTTTTGCAGTATGCTGATCACAACTGACCCTTTGCAAGTACTGCCTGGGTCTGGGTGGTAGCCTGTTGTGTCTGGACACTGACTTAATTATTCACTGGTTAATGTCAAGTGTTGTAGCCATATCAGGGATGGTCCTGGAGTCATGATGGTGCCTAATGTATTGTGCATCTACCCTCTATGATGGATATCTGCACCTATGAGGAGATGTGCATTTCAGATGTTTTGTGTGCTGAGGACACAGGTGGAAGCCATGAGAAATTGTCTGGTAGAAGATGTCCTTCATGCCTCGGTGATGCTTTGTTCTCAGCCAGTAACACTTCAGGGGCATCTTTAATGTTGTATGTGGGTGAGCCCTTTTGTCTAGTATTGCAGACAGTGTTACTGTTTCATTGGACCATACCACTTGCATGTTGCCATCACTGTCAGTCATAGGTGTTCTGGTAATGTCAGCCCTATGTTGTCCTGCTATACTTTATGCTTCACCAGGGAAACCTGTGAGAGCAGGAATACACATATATCATAACCAGTGCTGGATTATGAGCCTTGTGAGCCTGGAGTTGAAATATATAAGGGGCCTATTTATTTGGTGTGATAACGCAGAATTTCAGTCTAAACTGTAAGTAGAAGGAGCAGGGCCTATTTCAGACATCTGAACCTAGAGCTGAAACCCCATTGTTAATTCATCTCCAATGACAACAGTGTCTGCCACATCTATATGCCCTGATTACTCTTGTGGTGTGCATAGTACTTCGTATTAAATAAAGCTATAGCATACCTTGGCAAATTGCAGTCCAAAGGTACTTGGAAATACAAATAAACAGTTGGGCCTCTAACAGTGTGATGCAGGACTCTATCATGTGACACACGATCCACAAATCTACATCCATGCACATGATGCTTCAGTTTCACTCCTAAATTGTAACTGAGTCAGAGGCCATGGCTACTTGAGGAACTGAGGAGGTCCAGTTTGGTGTGCCAGGGAGACCATGCTTCTGTGTTTTTCCCTGCATACGGACTTTGAGACACATCTGCTGAGGCAGTATAACGGTACCTTGGAAAAGGTGAGTGCCTGGCTTGAGCTTACCAGAATGGTGAATGTTGCAACTGACATTGTCCATCCGATCAGCAGTTCCAGTATCTCTACAGTCACCTGAGGTAGAACCACCCTGACCTGCTTTCATAATGGAAGTCAAAAGTTATGGAGTGAGTTCCAGACATGTATTGTGAGCATGTTTTCAATACTGATGCCTTCTGTTGACCTTATCTGTTCTAAAGGCATATCTAGGATTAAATACTTTGTTTTCCAGTGGTGAAGGAGCAAGAGCTTAACAGTGCTGGATGTGGAACAAGGTGGATTAACTCTTTTGGTAGGACTGTGGGTGTGTACCTATGTGTGCTTGTGTATGTGTTTCCATGTGTGTGTCTGTGCCAGTTACACCTGCACCTCGGTTTCTGGAATATATATATATATATATATATATATATATATATATATATATATATATAGTTGTTTTCCCATTGTCACATCCTTCTGTAGGTGCAACTGTGGAAAAGGAGGAGGTAAGGTCATGCTCTTCTTGCACTCTTTTGGTAGATGCCACTGTATCCAGTTGCCAGTGATCACCAGTATTGTCAGTCAGTTGGAAAACTGAAACTGTGGCTCCCTCGGCAGTGGTAACCTGGAGGCATCGCTGGTGTCCCCTCTAAGGGGGAGGAGAAGGCAAAAACTCCTCTTCTGAAAGTGGTCAAGAGGGTCTTTCCTGGAATTCCTAGCACCACTTCCTGACTACCAAAGTATGGCTGCAGTTGTATGACTGCCTTAGTAATATGGAATACTTTCAATGTCATTTGTAGAGCCATGTAACTGGCAGGTCCTGCCCATCGGGCCATTGGGGGGGGGGCACAACCACCCTATAACATCAACCACCCAGGTGAGTGATGCTGGGGCTTGTTGCCATCTGTGACAGCCTGGGATCTAAATATCTCATGACCTGACCATGTTCCCATCCTGGTGTTTTCCTTTCCTTATGCATCATTCCCTGTTCCTTATTTATTGCCCAGTATTCCCCATCACTGTTTGTACACCCTCTGTATATCTACGTGTATCCATTGTCCACTCAACTTTTTGTGCGTCTACTATCCCTCTCTGTCTGTCTGTTTTATTTTTGTCTGTCTTCATCTGCTACCTGTCCGTCTCACTCTGTCCTATCCACAGAGCTCCTTCACTACCCTCTCTACCTACTCCCATTTTCTATATGTGAAAAACTGTCCCTTTCCCTGAAAAAAGAATTAACCTTCTTTTCCTTCCACCTTTCATAACTTAAGGTTATTCTTGTATATTCTCTCGGCTTGCTTTTCTCCATTTCCTACTTTCCTGTTTACCAATTTATATGATAAACAGGGCTGTCACTTTGCTGTGCACATGCACAGTGGTATATCTGGTGGCTACATTGTTGCCATTCTTGCACTGGGTGCGTGGGAAATGGAAGTATGCAGCACTACACTATGCACATGAGTGCACAGTGACTTAACCATGTTAGCTTGCCTTCACTCTGATGTATGTCATGTCACTCTCACAGCCTTGCGATGGTGCATCTCAGAGCTGCATCTCCCATTAGCACTACACTTCTCTTCAGTTATGCAGTTCTTTGCCCAGACTTTTGAGTGCCTCATACAGGTTTGATTAGCTAAGTAATTTATTGTACACTGAATCCTTCAATTAGAAACTTTGCTTCGTGCAGGGTTTGTGAATCCTCTGCTACCTTATGATGCATTCAGTCTAATGCTTTACTTACTACTTGAATATTTGCCCTTTTGGTGAATCAGACTTGTATAGTTTGTGTAAGTTTTTGCTGTTTTTTTGGCTAGTGACATAGCTGATAGGGTTCCAACGATCATTTCACTTACAGGATTCTAGGGACCATTTCACTTACCTATTTAGCAAATATTATATAATCATTATAATGCACATCATAGCATGATACATATGTACATGAACCACATTCTGGATTAGAATTTAGCCAGTTTCCCTGAAGAGAAATTAGCTTAAGCTGATAGACATTTAGATAATGACAAATGTATTTAAGTTGTGCCTGTAAACAATATCCTCTTTGTAAAGATGCACTTTTAAGTTTCATTTTAAATACCTGACATGGTGGAAAGTATTAATCCAAATGGGTTGTGCGTTCAGATGTCTCAAGGCAAGTGTGCTAAAGGTTTTAGCAGTCCTGAAAATTCCCAAAAGCGGTTGTTCTGAAGTTCTCAGTTCCCTGGTTAGCTCATATTAATTTACCATTTCAAACAATTACCTACAAAGTGATTAGTGGAGCTTGCAGATCAGTTTTTCTACGCTATTGAGTTGGTCAGGAGTGGAAAGAAAGCATATTGTTGTAATGTTCATACCTGTCAGCTCCTGCAGATAGGTAAGCTGGTGATGTGAGGAGGTCATGTCTTCCCTGTGCTTCTGTCATAGGACAGGCTACAATGTCACTACCAATAGCAGTAATGAGCACATTGTCCTATATATATAATAATACCCCTCTATGGTGTGACGTATGATACTAGTCCTTAATGCTGCACAAGGCCCAGGCTCACTTAAAGCACTGTTGTTTTCTTCATGTATTGCCAGACATCCCTAAATGGCAAGTCCATCACTTGCTTAACTGTTTGTGTTTTGCATATGGCAGATACCTCCAGTCTCCTTAATATTAACCTGATTTGTGTAGTTGCGTGTTGGGTTTAAAACAAGGAAATGGGCAATATTTACACATTGTAAAAAAGAAATACTTTCTAATTTTCCTTCTAATATTATATTAAACATTGATATTATGGCTGAAAGAATTCTGTACTGTAGGAAACAAAATAAAAAAGTACAACTGTAAAATATAGCATGACAGGTTTTGTTAATAAACTTGCTACAAGAGTTTTATATAGGTTGAGTATATAGAAAGTCTCCTGTTTTAAAAACAAATATTCTGTTTGGGCTTCAGAAAAGCTGGCAACCTTAGTACATTTAGTCTCTTTGTACTGTGCCCTCTAATGGTTCCTTGCAAATAGAATATCTTTTGTTATTGTAGGCTTAGGTAACAGATACGGGTGCAAAGGTCACCTTTGCAATTGTTGAGGGCTGAGTTACTGAATGGTTTGTATCTGCTGAAAGTTAATAAAAGAGGTGAACTGCACAGTACCAGGATCTGACAGCATCGTACAGTATGATGCATTTTGTTCTGCAGTGCTTACACTCCGAGTTCAACTAGACACAGAAAAGGAGGGAGGTTTATTACCAATCCTTCTGACCCCTCAGTGATTACACATATGATAAAGACTCAGGTGAATAAAGTATTCCTCAATCTCTATGCCTTTTACTGAAACATTTGGTAAGTATCACATTCTTTGACCACTGACTATCAAGGCTTTCGGTCTCTGGATCAGTTTGAAGTAGTTGATCACATTTAAGATTACTGAGTGATCCACAAACAATGCTCTGATTGCTTTGTCAATGTCACTTTTTGGAGAATGTGATCAGAAATGTTAATTACATACAGTTTTGCTGGATGTTAAGGGTGAATTTACACTAATAATGGTCAACTGTGAGAAGTATGTGCTTTTCCAGAATGACAGACTATTTCTCCTTAAAGTAACATTGCCTGGAATTTCTCTTTAAGTGCATTAAAGTGAATTTTTGTTATTGAGTACAGTTACTGCTTCTTTCTGCAGTCTTATTAAGTGCATCCGTTGCAGTTTGTACTAAGTGGTCTGTACCTTCTAGCATGAAATATTGTTTTATAGTTGCATTTATTACTGTTGGGAGTATGAAGGTTCTGTCAGAATGTTGAAGCATGTAAACCTAATTAGAAAGTGAAATACCCACATGTGCTGTAAGTCAAAATAATGAGCTTTAGCTGTAAGTCTAAATAATGAGCTTACTTGAGAGTGTTTGTTGGGGGCTAGGAATGGAACTGAAGCGAGGTCCTTCCTCATGGTTCCACTTTAGTACAACATAAAGAGGAACATATGAGGGAGTCACACAGTCTGCAGGAAGATCAACAGAGAAATTCGAAAATGCAGAAAAAAAGAAACAGAAAAAACAATTATAATCTAAATTAAAAACAGCCATTATGGTAGTAGTCTTCAAAGATTTTGTAACTGGTGAGAAGTAACAGCAGCATTTAGTTACATTACTGAAATCCAGCTATATTATTAAAATATTATTGACAATAATTAATAGAAGTCATTAGGGGAAAAACAGGCAGGGTACCTGCAATATTATGTTAAAATGTAAATACTTAGGTGCATTAAAGTTGTTGTTGTTTGTCTTTCGGCTTTTTCCCGGTAAGGGGTCGCCACAGTGGAACTCCAGTACGCTAATGATTGGCAGTAGACTTTTACGAAACACCAAGGTGCCAGCTCGACGCCCAACCTTCAACGAAGGCACGCCCATTTAAGCACGCATGTCTTTCGAATGCTACCCAACCATGGGGAGGACATGCAGACTCCACACAGAAAGCACTCCCAAGCCATGCCGAGAATCGAACGGGAAAACCTCTTGCTGTGAGGTAACAACGCTACCACTGTACCGCTGCGGCATTAGTAATAGCACTAAATTCTACTGGCAAGACGAGACCTGAGAGCAGTCAGTAGTCAAGAGAAAATTAACACTGGTTACCAGTAAATTATGACTGCTACTGTACGCACTCAGGCTACTCACATAAACTGAAATAATCAAGGACAGAAATGCTCAGCAGCATGTCAGATTTAAACAGCAATTACATGAATCCACTCCACACTAACAGCTATTGTATCATATATCAGCAGTGTTACTACAATCATCCACATCATACCTGTAATTACACATCAATGTTATCACCACCCTTCATCATGTGAGTAATTACAAATCTATATTATCACCATCCTATGTTATACATGTAATTACACATCAACATGATCACCACCCTACATCAGACATGTAATTACACATCAACAGTATCACCAGCATTGTCATACATGTAATTACACATCACTGTTATCACCACCCTATGTCATGTGAGTAATTACACATCAGTATTATCACCGTCCTATGTCATACATGTAATTACACATCAACGTGATCACCACCCTACATCACATATTAATTACGCATAAATAGTATTGCCAGCCTATATCATACATGTAATTACACATCAATGTTATCACCATACTACATCATACATGTAATTACACATCAGTGTTATCACCACCCTATGTCATATGAGTAATTAGACATCAATATTATCATCATCCTATGTCATGCATGTAATTACACATCAATGTTATTACCACCCTATGTCATATGAGTAATTACACATCAACATGATCAGCACCCTGCATCAGACATGTAATTAGACATCAACAGTATCACCAGCCTATATCATACATGTAATACACATCAATGCTGTCACCACCTTACATCATACATACACATCAATGTAATCACCACCCTACATCATACATGTAATTACACATCAATGTGATCACCACCCTACATCATACATGTAATTACACATCAATAGTATCACCACTTTATGTTATGCAAGTAATTACAGATCAATGTTATCACCATCCTATGTCATATATGTAATTGCACATTAATAGTATCACCACCCTTGTTGAGTAATTATGCATCAATGTTATCACCACCCTATGTCATATGAGTAATTACACATCAACATGATCAGCACACTGCATCAGACATAATTACACATCAACAGTATCATCAGCCTATATCATACATGTAATTACACATCAATGTTGTCACCACCTTACATCATACATGTAATTACACATCAGTGTGATCACCGCCCTACATCATACATGTAATTACACATCAATAGTATCACCACTTTATGTTATGCAAGTAATTACAGATCAATGTTATCACCATCCTATGCCATAAATGTAATTGCACATTAATAGTATCACCACCACTATGTTGAGTAATTATGCTTCAATGTTAGCACAACCTTATGTCATACATGTAATTACATATCAATGTTATCGCCACCCTATGTCATACAAGTAGTTTCCCATCAATGTTATCACCACCCTAAGTTATGCAAGTAATGACACACTAAGGTTTAAACATATACATACCTATGGGTTGCTTTGTGGTCAATAACATAGCTTTAGAAAATTGAGTTAAGTACCCAAACTGCATTACTGTCTGCTTCAGATATTATTTATTGTAACATTAATGATGACCTCATTACTGCAGGTTTCTCTGTAGATATGACACATGCCTTCAAGAGAGTAAATCATAATCACTCACTCAACCATTTTCAAAAACTCATTTTTGGTGGAACTGTCATACTGTAGTTTAAAAAAATACTTGCATGACAGACCATTTCAAATGTTGGTCAACAACATACTATCCATAATGGAAACTCTTAACACAGAAGTCTCACAAGACTTAGTACTAGGACCTCTACTGTTCTCCCTGTTTGTTACTGATATCACATGGTCCTTACCTAATCATAAACTAGTCATGTATTCCAATGGCATTCAACAGCTTGATGTCTATAAAATGTGCTAAACACTGCAAAATCCAACTCAGTCTTAATTCAGTCTTAACTATCTCCACAATAATAAATGGCAAATTAACAGCTCAGAATTTCACACTCTTCTCTATAGCAAAATGAAAAAAAATTGGCATCACTACCTCCAATGAACTTGATAAACTTAAAGGGGGACATTATACCAAATGTATCTGGAAGTAACATGTGACCCATTACTAAATTTTAATATTCACACAGAAAACATTACCATCAAAGCCTTATTTTATCTAAAACTTTTTATATTGTCTCTAACACCTTTTGGCTCCACTTACAAGAATGGCTTTAACCAAAACTATCCTAATAGCAATGGTTGTGGCCTTCTCCTTACTGCACTTCACGCACCACAAAATATACAAACAATTCACACGTCTGGTTGATGACTGGATGGGAAATAGGAAATACACCCCGGGGATCACTTCTGTGTCTCTGCTCGACAGTGGCACAGGAAAATAACTTTCTTGGGTGGCGTAAGCCAGGGAACCTTGTTGGCTAGGCTTGCGTATGCCCTTGGACCGATAGCCTAGTACCTACCTATGAACCTATGAAGTAAAATGCTTAGATATGCAATACAATCAGAAAGGAATTGCTACTGCTGAGCATTATATGCGAATGTATACTAGCTCCTATTACTAAAAGAGCCTCTTTTTCTCCTTAATACTCTGATTTACAAAATTCTAACTCAAAGTTATTACCCTCCACTGAAACAGGTACTTCAGATCAGAGAACAAAGCTACTCCCTTAGGAACAATGAAGAAAATACAATCACATTAGGAAGACCTAGTTTCAAACTGGTCATAGGAGAAAAGCATTCTCAGAATAGGCCCAGCTATATGGAGGCATCTCTCTTCTGAAATAAAATAGTTTCTTCTTCAGTTCAAAAAAAAAAAAAACAGCACTTACCAGATGAATGAGACTGTGTGCATCTAGTTTTGTGATAATGGAATGGATTGCAGCTGATTGTGGCAGGTTCACATTTATTTTAGTGGTAGTATCTGTATACACTCATCAATGTCAGAATGCTTCAGCTGTATATTGTGCTGATATTGTCTTTTGACACTTGCATTGCCTACTCACTGTTTTTACAATGCTGATTGTATATTCTGTATGTATTATTATAATCTGCTCTGCATTTTTTAAATCTACAATTTGATATAACTTGTAAGGTGTTTTGTTTTCATATTAATACTAAATAAACTTTATTGTAAATGTTGACTCAGGTCATGGCTGAAAAGGTTCAGTTGACCAGCCCACCTACCTCACTATCAAATTGTAAAATAAATAAATAAAAATTAAGGTATGTACAGCTGTCTACTGTACCTGCAAGTATTGTATGCCATGGCAAAAAAGTCTTATGTTACCAGATAATCCATAGTTCTACATTACCAGAATTTAAACAATCTCACTTCTGGAATTACATCCTAGATTGTTATTTCTATTGGCTAGATAGACTGCATGTGATTTCTGTTTCCATGCCAATCAAGCAGCAGTGGCAGACACAAAGCAAACATCTCAGTACAATGTTAAAAGCTTGCACATACTAAAATGTTTACAGATATGCACTGTAACAGAAATCCAAAAAGCAAAGAAGGCCTCTTTCTTCCTTCCCTCTGTATATCTGAGGCAGTATTCTCCTTGGTTTTGAGGAAAGGCAGGGCAGCATAGAAGTCTAAAGAATGGTACATGATGTTTGTTTGTCTTTCGGCTTTTCCCAGTTAGGGATCGCCACAGTGGAACTACTGATTGGCAGTGCATTTTTGCAGTTCCGAGTTGCCAGCCTAACACCCAACTTTAAAAGAAGGCACATCCATTCACACACACACACACCTACCTGCATGTCTTTAGATGTTTCTCAACCCCAGGGAGGACATGTGGACTCCACACAGAAGGTGCTCCAGCTGAGAATCGAATGGGAGAACCTCTTGCAGTGAGGCGAAAATGCTAACCGCTGCACCACCGCGTATATGATATATTTCTATAATGATCTAGGTGAAACTACTGCTAGATAAACATATCCAATAATAGCTTCATCTGGATAAACTAAACAAAGCCAATATTTTTTAAGGGAGGAACCCACATTGGGGGGGGGGGGGTCATCTCCCGTATCTCTTCTTCATATATTAATGCTAAGGTTGAACACTGACAAAGAAAAGAAAAAATGTGCATATGCTAGCACGCACGCACACACACATGCACAAACTTACACACACACATACACACACACACACACACACACACACACACACACACACACACACACACACACACACACACACACACACACACACACACGTGAATCACTGCAGGTGCTGCAAAAGAAACAGCACCAGCAATGATTCCATAAGAAAAGCCAGCCTTTATTTGTTGAAAATCAACCAAATGGAATCAATGGGTTTCCATTTGTAGCATGTGCATTGATAAGGAAGCCATGTAATGTTTTTTAGTAAGCCTGAATGAGCTAAATTAAATGAGGGGGACAGAGTTGTAATTCTGGTGTGTTGAAGGTAGGTGGTTTAATCCTTTACTACTGGACAATACGTTTTGCTTTTAAATTTCTCAAGCCTGTTAATTGAAATTATAGAGGACATTCTTCCAGTGGACATAGAATGTAATTTTGCCTTCTTTTTTATGGTTTCCAGCTATAGCAAAATTACTTTTTAAGAAAACTTTAATGTCTAACACCTCTTCCCAGTATCAATGACTTTTTGCTTTTATCTTATTTTTTGTTATATTTCATGTAGGGATTTTTTATTTCAACAAGTAATTATCAATTGCTTTCTGTTTCATATTACTTTATTATTTGCACTGTTGCATCAGTTGTTTATTTCCTTCAATTCAGCCTCTAGCTATTAAGTACTAGGTTGTAGCACACCAGCTGTTGATGTTTGCTTATACATTACTCATTGCTATTTAAGTTTTACTGAGTTTAATTATTTTGATGGTTTTGGCTAGGGAAGCAGATTGTTAATTGCAGGAAGCCATTTTGTGGCCCACCGTGCCCCCTCAGCTGACTATTACCTGTTAAGCTACTTCTCCTTTAGTCCTAACCTTCCCTTGATGCCAACAGGCAGGAGATGAGCAAACTGGGGAAAATGGTTTCTTACCAATATTGGCATACAGCTGTGGCTGTCATCATCAGACTTATGGTTTGAAGTGGATAAGAGACAGCAAGATTGGTCTTTAAATGGGTAACAGGGCTTTTATCCACAACCCCCTCCTTCCTCAGCATGCTGTTGTATCACATCTGCAGATCTTACAGCAGTCATACCTTCTTGATCCATTCTTTCACCCAGCCTGGTAATCTCCCAGAGTTCCAGCTTCCACCAGAGTCCAGTGATGGATCTGTCTTACCCAGCATGGTCCCTGTCTCAGGATAGACAAGCCTGTCCTTCCTAATGCTTTGCTAGGCACCAAAACTGATAGTCAAATTTAGGTCTCCAGTGCCTTTGTCAGGACTTTAGCCCCTCTGCGCCTCTGCAGTGGTCATCATTTAAATGTTTTTATTCATTTTTCTCTGTGCTGATTTTGGTTATAGCTTTAATTTGGTTAGTTAAACTGCAGGACAAACTGGAATGGGTCTTTTGTTGTAAAGTTGATCATTAACCAACAAAAAGTTTAAACTGTCATCCTTGGAATTTGTGTCCTCCTACAGTTGTGTTGGACGGTTGTGGTATGACTTTGTTTTGACCATCAGTGATGGAATTAATTTGCACAAAATTTTTCATTGCTATAATTAAAAAAGAGGCTTAAGGCTGTGAGCAGCTAATGAGCTTTATCTTGTAACTCAGATTTGATTTCCTCCGTCTCTATTTGCCTACTTTTTGAGCAAGTCACTAAACCAGATACAGCTCCTTGCTCACCCCTGAAAAGTAGCAAGTACCTACAGGTTTACTTGGTTAATAAATCATTAAAATAAATTCAATATAAATGTGGTTTCATTCTAGTTCTTTAACCAATCACAGTTAACAGATTGTGCAATGGTTACTATTCTGACATAGATGAGCTGTAAATTAGTTTTTGGATTTGACATTCCCCTTGCATCCCCCGTATTGGTGGGCTCTCACACTCTCAGATTTTATTCTTGTTCTAAGGTCAGTGCATCTCAGAGACAAAATGATCATTGACAGATAGGGTAATACCTGTCTCATTCTTTCTCCAGGAGGCTGTAATATCAGACCATCTACCAAGCCTGCATATGTGAGTAATAGTGTCTTACTTGCATGTGTCTCAGGCTAATAAAGAATGAGCAATTAAACAACTAAACATTTAAGCTCAAGCAACTATAATAAGCTCGTGAGACCCAAGCAACTTACTGAAGCCTTCAAATATTTTATTAACTTTGTTGTTAATATTTGATTCATTTCCCTTCATTGCCAGCTTTTTCCATTTTCGATATATGAGTTTTTTTCCTATCCTGAATAGTTGTGGTACATGGAAGGGAAATCTTTATGCCTTTTACCATTTGACATGTCATTTCTACTGTCAGAAAGAATTCTGAGCTGCCACCATCTTGGCAATGACCATCATTATTGGGCAGGGACAGAAAGATTTGTATTGGTCTCCAGCTTAATTCTCAGTTTTGTAGCTTTGTGTCCTGTGATGCTGTGTAGACATTTGATCTGCTTAGCATCAAGACAACTCACAGAAAAGCTCTAACTAAAACATTAGCTGAGCTACAGTAATAATTCTCTGCTCCTGATGCATTGTGCAGGCTAATGATTTCCTTAACATTCTTGCACAGAATTATCAAAAAAAAAAACTATAACGACTTGGAGTTTGCTAGACAAGTCTGTGTAGATCTTACTACAGGTTCATACAATATACACAGCGGAAGGAGACTATAGTTAATGCTATCCACAGCCAGATCAGAAAATTATTTCAAGAGTCATAGTGTTCACGGAGGGACTATATGAGTGACTTATATATAAAAAAAAAAAAAGTGTCTATGATGTTCATCAGTCTGTGGGAAAAAAGCCATTTAGTTTGAGGGTAAAGTTCTTTCAGTTAATAGATATAACTTGCAACTGCCAGTTTTTCTTAGCCTGAAAGGTGCTAGGTCATCCTCCCGATGTAACTCTGGTAGTATTTGGTGGTTATCAGTGCTGAAACATTCACAATAAGAATGATCACTATAGTGTTATTGGAAGATACTGTCTTTGATCACTCATTTTCATGTAAAAATCTTAAGAGTGCAGCTGGGAGACTGGATTTAATGGAAAAAAATGTTTTTCCTATATACTGGTAAGGAGAGATGGTAGACTAAAAGGCTAAATGCAGTGTCCGAGAAAAATTCATAAACAAGGCAAGCATTTTAATGCTATGTCAAAATGACACCACATTAACCAGTAATGATTCTGAGAAAAAAGTGTCTTACGGTAGTTATAACTGATTAAAATAACAATGTTCAGAGATATTAAACTAAACCCTGGGCTTGATTCCTCTGTACTAGCACGGCTCATGGATCTTTTCCTGAGAGTGCTCCCTAAAGGCCCTGAAAATTGACTGAAAGGTAAAGACATCCAACTCTCTTGTAGTAAAGATTTAACAACCACATTTTAAAACATAATATTAACAACTTACTGGAAGCCAAGATGATAGAGTTAAAACCTAATGTTTTCACCTTTGCTGAAGGAAGATGTTTACTTATATAACTTTATAGAGCAGAATTATATTATGTTCAATGACAACAGACCAGGCCTGAGAACTGGGGGTGGGGGGTGATCTGGCATTTCTTAGGAATATTATTCAAGCCATTTTCTTTTTAAATAGCTATCGGGATGTGCATTAATTCATCTGGTTAGTAATCCAGATACTTATTGAGGGCCAGGCTATAATATGTTAGTGCAGGGCCCTCCTTCTGCCTCCATCACTTGTTTCTTTATTAGAAGCACATTTGGCCGATACTGCTGTGGACATCTCCTGACATAATTCTGGCCTTTTGGTAGCATCTGCAGTTGAAAATGAAAAAGAAGCACTCTAAAACTCTCAAAAGAACAATTGTTTTTAACAAAACTATCAGCTAGTTTGTAAAACTACCAAGTTGAATCTAGACAGAGGTGAAGGGTCACTACAAATGTTAATGTACAGGTAAGCCCCATACATGTCTGAAAGTAGATACCGAGTATCTCTTTGAGTAGCCTTTGCTGACTGAGCTCTGGTCCTAACTGAAGCAGATGCAGTTGCACCCTTTGATACATTTCTTGGAATTCTCATCCCATTTCAGGATAGGTTATTTATACTGATGGTTAGAAGGTTGAAGGGAAATAAATACTCCTAACTGATGTATTTTCTAAATGCGGCATTGAAGAAAAAGGACCACACCAGTGTAAGATGACAGACAACAAATAATCCAGCTCAACATCAAAGTTGTATGTTACTCAGCAGAAACGCTTGGATAACCTCAGATGTAAATGTCCTGTTATTTGAAAAAAATAGCAGACTGTGCTAAAATATCATCCTAGCTTATTTTGGAAGCTCTCAATACATTAACAAGGGAAAAAAGAGGAACAAACCAAGGCACAGAAATATGAATGTGGGTAATGCTGAAAGATAAGTAAATGTCATCAAGTAGCAGACACAGCAACTGCTCCAATCTGTGTTGTCCAAACCTTTCTGCTGTTGACAAGGGTTACAGTGGGGTCAAAAAAACATGCATTTTTTAAATAAAATTAAAAAAGTGTAAAAAACTTCTGGGCAAGCAATTCTAGCTATAATATTCCTCTAACAGTTGTGCACCTGTCCTTTCTTCCTAATAATAACATGCTCTTTTACAGCAACATTTATCACATATATGTAATTCAGCACCACCAGGTCTTAAACAGGCTTAAATAATTCCAGTTTTAAAGCTGGCTTCCTTAAAACAGCTCCTGACTGAAGATTAATTACTATTTTAAGACTTTTGTCAAAAATACTTGAGAAAATGATTTACTTGTTGGAACATGGGTATACTTAGGGCCTCCTTTCATATTAATGAGGCTGATGTAGAAAAGGGTTTAATACCACAACTAACATTAACTGTGGGATGGAAATCATCTTTATTTATGAAATAGAGATTAGTAGAGATAGCTGTCTTTTCTTGTTTAATGGAAGAGTATTTGAATCTATGATCCACTTTGTGCTGCTAATGAAACTGTAGAAGTTAAGACTGGTGATAAACTAATTAGTAGGTTGAGACTACTTAAAACAGGCCTTTCAACGTAATTTTGCCTGTTACCTTAGAAGCAAGAACTTTGAAGACATGTACTCAATAAGGTTCAATGCCTGTTCCCATATTATTTTCACTATTCAACAATGGTATAGATCTAGGCTCACCAAAGTTAAGGACTGTTAAGTACGCACCTGATCTAATGCTTCTTAAAGAAGCTAGAAGTAGTGCAGAGTTATAAAAGAAAGTAGCAGATGAATTTAGTGTATGGGTGCTGGATGCTGGCTAAACTACAACATTTTAGTAGAAACTTTAATAAAACAAATCTAAATTCTGAATTTCTCAAAGCTAAAGTGAGTAAGATGTGCTAAGACCCACACTGACTTCTAGTAGGCATGGTCCAACAGTATACATCTCTTAATATATGGTGTGATCCAACACTTTTATTAAGACATCATGAAAGAATCAGAGTAGGAAAAAGATTTTAAGCTGTTCAAACTGATTTAAAAGTTAATAACTCTATTTGGCATTACTTCTAGAAGAGCTTTAGGTCTTGTTATACACATTTAAAAGTTATAATACGCTCTGGTGATAGTCACATTCCACTCTTCTTGAAGCACTTATGTTTAAGGGATTGTATCATTTTCTGAGCCTAGCAGCACCTTTTTGTTTTAGTACAAAAACAGCAAACTGGCCCCAGATTACTTTTTAAACCACCTTCCTGTTGTCCCTCTGACATTCAGACTGTTACTTGAAGACCACTGCCCCTGACTAACACATAGATTGGAAATCTTGCCTCATCAGTATTCTCTGAAAACTCAAATCTGTTTGGCCATTGTGCTAATGGTCAGAAAGAGGATCTTTCACAACCCATTACCCATGTGGTATAGAATTCCTTTGTACAAAATGTTAGAAATTAAGAAAACAATACACCATTCAAACCCAAAATACTAGAATTTTTATTTTTATTTTCATGTTTTATTTTCACCTTTACAAAAAATATGGCAAACTTTAAATATAGATTTACTGCATCACTGAAAGATATGTAAAGATTACAGTGGTGTAACTGTAGACAATGATGGTCTTAGTCTCTTGTGTATTTGTAGCCTTTTTTGCCGTGTTTTAACAAATCATAAGATGTTATTTCATGGTTTCAGCTTGTCTTAGTGAGAGAGAGAGAGAGAGAGAATTAATTCAAGTTTTTTTTTTCCTTTGTGACATGATTGCTTGATGTTACCAATCTGTCCCCCAGGGGGTAAGGAGTGGGCCAGCTTTCCGGTCCTACAAAATAGCATACCCTTTCCGCATCTGGAAGACAACCTACTTATTGGTGGCTTACTTAACTTTACGATTGCTGTCCTACAAGGAAACCTCAGCTCCCAGGTGTCAGTGCATCATGGGTGTGCAGGCACCCTAGGCCTAATTACTTTGATGAAACACCTAGTGTTCCTACTAGGAGTAGCCCATCAAGTGGCAGGCCTGAGTTATCTCTCTTATACCAAGCTGGCAGTGGTTGATCACGGCTACCCTCACCTGATCAGCTAATCAAACTTGGGTCACCTGTGGCCTATACATAGGATTTATTCCATTGTAAGGTGGAGCCAACTGGAGGTCTCAGATTTTGGTACTGACCATCTGCATTGAGCTCAAAACTTAGCAGCCATGGAATTGAGTAGAATCTCTTAATTTTGACCATAATTCCCTTTATGAATTACATTAATTACCCCCCCAACAACAAGATCTGAATTCAAGACCTTATATCTAACTTATGAGGCTCTTCAGGATCACAGACTTGTTTACATTAAGGTGTTGCTCGTATCTTATTCTGTGATGATCCATATCTGTTAGTGGTTTCCACTGTATCCTGAAATATCTAGTGAATGGTCCTTTGGTCATTAGCCAACCTAGCTCCACTGCCCATAGAATTCACAACCTTCTCCAATTTCACTGAGTGATTCAGAGGCCATTAATAGCAAGTCTGTGAGACATATTTATTGAATTTGTTTACCAGGGTAGAGCACTGATGAGTTCTGACCAGATTCAGTCTCTGCCTAGCAAATCCCATGTATTCAGGAGAATATATATTATTCCATCTATTCAGGAGAATATATATTATTCATCTGTTCAGCAGAATCTATCTAAATCCATCTGATCAGCAGATTGTATCTTAATCCATTTATTCAGGAGAGTATATCTTTATCCATCTATTTGGGAGAGTAAACCTTAATCCATGTCATCAGGATAGTATATCTTAATTTGTCTGCTCCTGAGCATATGCATTTTTAATATTTCTCTTTAGGAGAGTGTTTCTTTAGCTATCTTCCATGAGAGTGTACTTAATCCATGAGTTTAATTTGTTTTAAGACCTCTTTTAAAATAATTATCCAGCTGATTTGATTTACATTTTCACTTATTTATTTTGAAGTGGATTGACCTACATGTTTTAGCCCATTATGTGTGATTTATTCTATTATTGTTACCATTTGTGCTGTTTCAGAGGTTAACTGATTCCTCCTCTTTAGATTAAAAAAATACTTAGGTTGGGTCTAGAAACATAATGTACACTAACAAAACAGATTGAGGTTTGGAGATTGTAAGATTGTGCCAAATAGTCCATAAACAGTGGAAGGAATAAGACAAACACCAACAGCAACAGCAAAAGAGATCAGGTTAATGCTAGCAAAAAACATGGCTTGAGTCAGAACTTCAAATGCTGGGTGTCCGGCATCCTAATATTACAGCAGCCTTACTAGTTACTTAGTTGAAACCTATCATATTAAAATATGTGCAAGTCTGGTCACTGGAGGGATTCACAGAGCTGTTTTTTAAAGGGTTCTTATACAGATCATGTTGGTAGGTGGTGTATAATATGCTAGAACAGTCCACAGACAAATCATGCAATAAATATTTCACAGTATGATCTAACTTAATCTAATTTCATTTTATTTATTTTATACTTGAAAACATTTAGGAAAAACACTATTTAAAATGGATCAACTGAAAAATAATAACTTTTTCATAAAATAGTCACATTTAAACATGTGTATGTGATGCATAAGAGTTGTGTTCTAAAGCAAATCTACTTAAATTAATAGATACTCTTTTAGAAGCACATGTGGTTATCAACACAACCCTGTAAATAATTGAATTATTTGCATTTCTAACACAGAATCATAGTAATTCGAAAAGCAAAGGAAAGCAAATGAAAAAATCTCAATAATGAATATGTCAACTTTAACAAAAAAGTTCCTCTCTATCATCTAAATGTATGGTTGTGTCCCACACTCTTACATTTCTAAATATACTCACTTCAAGTTTATTTATCTTTAAGGGTTAGAGAAGACTTCCTTGTCCTCATTGTTCCAGTCTTGGTGTTAACACCAGCTGTTACCTAATTAGAATGCCAGCCAATTAAATATAATCAGATAATTCCAATATTGTGATACACACTGTGATCAGCCCAACATATCCCTTCAAATATAACTGCAGGTCAAGGAAAGAATTTTTCCCTGGAATCACCTGAATTATTAAAAACTATTTAAAAATAGAATCTGGTAACACCTTATTAAATATTTTGTGCAAAGCTATCAACAAATTATAATATATTCTTTGTTACCATGATAACCGCTGAGTTAAAGTATATAATAAACTGTGATGCATATTTGTAAGAAACATTTCCATAAATATAAAAATACAGTATTTTTAGTTTATTAAATGCTTTCTTACCATATCCAGAAGACGTAAGTAAGCAGAAGTAGAACACAGATGGAAATAATGCTGTCTCCAGAAGTAATATTGCATCATGTGAAATCACTTTTTTAACAAAGTCAGAACAGCCATTTTACTTGCAGTCATGGCACAAACACAGCTAACAACCAAATGACAAACCTTTGAGGTTCATGTTGTAGTCTGAAGATTGTAATTGTGATTTTGAAAATAACATACTGAGTTTGAGGTTGCAGTGTCTTGGCGAATTCCCATTGTAATTCGTAGTTAACAGAAATGTGGGGAGTAGAACCCCAGCCCCATGGTGAGGAGTAAAGGAATGTGAAGCTCTTTTCAAAACTGCTTTAGTTGTATAATGGTGAATTCTGAAGATCATTGCTTAGGTGACTGAATTACAGCTAATTTGGTGGGGAGGGGAGTGACTCTTAGCTTCAGATTTCACTCTTGGGAAAAGGAGGCAAACCTTCAGATTTCACTTATCCATGACCACAATGAGCAGAGGAAGGTCAAATAATAATCCTATGGGATACTGTTTGCTGCAAAGGGGTTGAAGAATATCGGGAAACTATTTTATTTATACATCATCTGTTTTTCCTACATCATAGTGCTTGACTACCCAATTTGGATCTAAGATGGGATCCTTCTGTATGAGGTGTCTATATTGTCCCTAGGTCCACAGGTCCACAGCGGGTTTTGAAAGGTGTTCTAGTTTTCCCTCATCAAAAACACAGCTTATGTGAACTGGTGGCCTTCTAAAATGTCCATAGGTATGTGTGCTGCCAAGTCAGTCAAGATTAGTTTTCCTGCTTTGAGCCCACTGATTGCTAAGGTAGGTTTTGGATCTCTAGTTGTCCTCAAATGGATAAGGAGAATGAATGAAATTAATATTTTTGAATAGGACCAGAGTTATTCAAGGGCCTCAGCAGCATCACAACATCCTGCAAAATCTCAATTACATTGTAATTATTTATAGAATCAAAAGATGTTGATAGGTCCATAAAATGCCATATGCTAACTTTAGAAGTTTCATAGTATCATATGTGTTGTAAATATGTTCTACTTGGGAGAGCATAATACTTTGGGTTGAATATTTCATTCCTAAACCCATGCTGATACTTTGACAATTTGTTGTTATCATCAACAAAGTTATAGAATTGTGAATATAACAATTTTTAATGTTTTAATAAGTGGTGATATAGTACAACTGCCATATAATTTTTGATTGAATTTCAGTCACTCTTCTAAAAACAAACATGGAGCTAATAATGCTGTCTTTCTTGTCCTATGGAAATCAGGTTATAATGAAGATATTGAATAGATTAATGTGTGCCTTGTACCAAAATCAATGACCAGCTTTAAGAATCTGATATCAGTGCCATCCACTGAAATAAAAGGTTGTGTACCACATACATGAAAAACATTGAAGGCCTTAGATTTAGTTAACAACCTAAAATAAAAGTCCAGTTTTTTACATCTTTGCTCCTAACAACTGCTGTGATTCAAACCAAGTGAGGACTGTTTAAAATACGTTCTTGTCTTTTCCTACATTTCAATCTGTAGTTATTTTGGCTGTTCTTAAAAAATGTCCATTTTCATTACTCACTGGATTTGTTTTGATAAACTATTTCATCATGTTATCCTTTCCCTAAAATAAGTCAGTTTTTCTTTCTCTAATCAGGAAGAACATATCCTGTTTTTATTTAAAGTCAGTGAGAACGATGATAGAGAGAGAGATGGAGAAGAAAACCACCCTGGTCTAAATTAGCAGTTCCTCACATAACATTTCTGAATCTAAATATCTACTTGTTTAAAATACATTTTCCAGCTTGGTATTATCAACAGAGTAATTTATATTTAATTTCAGTTTCATTCTGATATAAACTTAAGAAATATTCTGTAATGATCTCAAAGTAAACTTCACATTTCTCTACATTTATAGTAATAGCAGCTGGAACGCAGGCAATTAAAAATAGATGAGCAGTACTAGCAAGTTTTGTTGGTTGTTGTACAAATTGCAGTAGAGTAAGTCTTGGTACCTCTTCCAGAATAAAGGGCTCAGGTTTCATCCAGTTATGGTTAAAAAAGCAAAAAATGAAACAAACAAAAAAAACAAAAACAAAACAAAAACAAAAAACAAGCTATGTTTTTGCCACCGAATTGTAACCTAGATTTAGCTTTCATTATACACTTTAAATTTGTGGCTAATCAATATTTCAACAAAGTGAATACTATTTCATAACAAAACAGTGACTTCTACAAATATATAGACTCCTTTGCTTTCATAAATTACTCCACAGCCTAGAGAAAATTGTTTTACAGGCATAGTTTCTGAAATCTAATGCTTGTGTACACAACATCATGTTAAAAATACATATTTTGCCTTCACACTTTGAAGATTTGATAATGAAAATGACAAAAGCCTATAACTAAAACTTAAAACAGCATCCCATTGTTTTCGGTGAAAGCAGAATTTCTATCCCTAATGCCATGTATATTAAGACTGCACATGGTGTAGCAAGCAATTCTCAAAATGTACAAATTGCTTTTCCTTATTCTCACACTCCCCAATCAGCAAGTAAGATGGCAGTTGCCAAGGAAACAAATTAGGTAAGCTGAAGAAATGTGTTGCAAGAAGAAATAATGAAAAATGGCACACATAATTAATCAGAACATAGTACATAATTAAATGCCTTTGTACGTTGTTTGGTTGGTGCCAGCTTAATGAACCAGGAAACTCAAGAGCAGGCTGCTACAATCTATATAAAAAAGGCCAAAAAAACAAAGAAATTTAAAGTTTTCACATTGTAATCAACTTTCCCATTGCAATCAGCAAAAAAAAAAAAAATACATATTTAACTTAAAAAATGTAAGTGAATATGTTTTTGTAGGGAAAACAACCTGACTTGCACATACCTCTTATATTCCTATGATCAAATGGAGGAGCCTGGTATTTCTTTTTCCATTAAGCTATGGGGTTCACATAATTGACTAAGGAGTTGGGGGAACTTGTTTGCTGTAAAATTGTTTTTTTTCCACTTACAAGTGTTTTGGTTTTTCACTGAAGTAGCCTTTAAGACTGCTAATATCAATGAGAACAGTTTTTGTGTAAATGAATTCGCTGAGTTGGGTCTCAACAAACTGAGTTTCATAAAGTTCATATAGATAAAAAATGCTGATAGTAATGCTTTCATATACAACAGTCTCCAGATGCTCCCAGACTCCTTAACCCCAACAACCTAGCAACCCATTGGAATGGTTCTCTGGGTAATAGGACATGCTGGAAGCATGGGAATCAGTTGACAGCAAATCTACCAAATGCCAGTAGATTAAAAAAAATGTTTCTAAACAACATTCAGCAAACTTCAGAAGTAATTTTTTGCAGGGGACAAACTCCCTGCACCCCTCATCTGAGGGTCTCCCTCCATATCCCTAAAGTTTATATACATCGACTCTGAGGGTGTGCAATAGTGGAGAAAATAGAAAGCTCCTCATTCTCCAAGTTTTTTTTAACCTTTCCATGTATTGGTAGTCAAAGAAACAGCTGTCAGTATATCAACTGACTACTGAAATGTCTATTCTTGTTCTTCTACTCAAGTCCCAGTACGCATAACTTTCAGGACAGTACAGGAAGGTTGATTGGAGACCAGGCCTCAGTTATGATAATAGGGTTAAAGAAGTATTTGCCATCTTCAGTATCATACTTATATTCTGTTACATATTGAAATTAGAAGGAAAAGTAAATGTACTCTTCTGAGTTTTTCTTAGGTATCTTTCAAAAACAAAAATCAAGTTTCCTATTCAAACATGACCATCAGCAGCAAGCAGCAGGTTCTGAAAGTACATAACTCATGGAGTAGTACGTGTAATTGAAACAGAGTGTGTGTGTGTGTGTGTGTGTGTGTGTGTGTGTGTGTGTGTGTGTGTGTGTGTGTGTGTGTGTGTGTGTGAGAGTCCTATGCAGTTATTTACACTGTTGCAGATTTTTATGGATATTATTTGAGTTGGGGAGTTGGGTAATTTAAGAATAAGCTATGACTTAGCTCATTGCTTTTTGTATGGCAAAAAAAAAAGTTGACACCTCATTCAAGGGATGAGTGGACACATGCTAAGACAGGATGTATATAGAAATGTTTTACTTCAGATCTGATGACGTGAGTGTAGCATTTCATTCTAACATCAGAATGTCCAATCAACACATTGGCTGTGTTACGGAAAAGGAATGTGATGCCAAAGCAACATGATACCTGAGCACTTGGAATAAATGGTCGCACTCAGTTATGCCTCTATGTTATAGCCCTAAAAATACAATTTCTGTTGTTCTTTATGTTTAAGTCAATCAAAACATAAAATCAGGTAATACTTCTTTAGACAGAAATGATTATTTTTTAAATACCTTTATCACTTAAAACATAGGCACAGATGCATTGACAGAAACAAATTTGAACCATATTAACATTTTCTCATTTACATAAATTATACATTGCATATATATTTTCTTACTTTGTAACAACTATCGTTCAGTCCAGTATTAGATAAATTACTCAATTTCTGTATTCCTTTAAACCTCACTAGACAGAAATCATTGTTGAGCAGAAAATTTACATGACAGTACCAGAACAAGAAATTCTTTTTTCTATGTTTGAAGTTTATCTTCATAAATTGCAATACATGACACTGCAAAGGCAAAACTGAATACTATTGCTTTAAAACCACAACACACTATGACACTGGTTAATCAATTAAGTGAGGTAAATAGACAACTCACTGCAGAGTAGTGGTATGAAAACATTTTATAAGTGAATCTTTGTTCCTATATTAAAGTAATATAACTTCCTTCTGCAACAAAGATCAGAGTGAAAGAAATCTTAATAAAGCACAGTAGCTTCCCTTAAAGCAGATGCCACGTATAAGCAGGATGAGGGTTTGTCAAAATGTTGACAAAAAAGCAATAGTGCCTGACTTTTTTCAACATCATGGCTACAAACCACAAATGACTGCAGTAAAATGAATGCCTTTCTGGATGCATACTTCACATGTAAAGCACCTCTGATATTCACAATTACAGCCGATTATTCAGTATGATCCCAGATATTACTATGAATGGTGTATCTGGCACCATTGAAGAGATGTAACAAGAAAGATGAACCACAATGTGAGGTTTTGTTATAGGATTCTTTGCTCATCGCATAGCTGCATGTGATGGTTAGCATTAAACTATGTAGAAAGTAAGGACATCTGGCTATGGTGAGTTCAAAGTGACAGGCAACACTTTGTCAGCTGCAAGCAGCTTTATAAGAAATTTACTTCATAACACACTTTTACTGATTAAATCTTAAGGTTCTCAACTGAAGAAGGAATATTTAACAGAAGGAAAAAAGGTATGTTTAATTTCTATGATGAATGTAATATCAGCACTTGGTAGAAAAAAATGAAGTGTTAAATAGGAAACTGATCTGTAAAATTAAAAAGAGCCTCTCCAATGCTAACAATGAAAAAGTGTGAAGAAAATTATAAATAGCAATTTCTTAATAGGGTTTCAAAAATAATCATCAAATGGCAAATTCAGGCCATCACTGTGGCACAGAGGGAAAATACCTGACTATGCTCTCTGTGTTTGAGCAGCAGCATTATGGGAAGCTAGAGATATCAGCATGGGATGAGAGGAAGCAGTGGGTCCTGGCTCAACCGACCTTGGAGGAAGGGAATCACTCTAACTTGCTGCCATGCTAGCCACACCAAAAGCATGTGGATCTAGCAGTAGTATACAGACTGACTGTGTACTCATTGCAGTGCAGCTGAGTGCACTGGTCATTGTTTGTGTGAATATACATACATATCTCCAGGACAAGCAGCGATTATGGATATCAACATGCATATGATTGTCGGATAGCCCATTCCCTAACACCTGACTCTCATCTACAGGGCAATGATTGGACTTATGAGACTGCTGCCATGAGCCATGAGAGAATGGACCATAATGCTCCAGTCTTCTTAAGGGTATGAATGAGCCTAGCTGTCACCCCCTATGATGGCATGTGACAAGAAAAATATCAGATTCCAGTCTCTACACCTTTTCGTCTTGAAGGAGTAAAATACTTTTTTTACACACATTAGCAGGAGATCTTAAATACTAAAGGAAGATAGTGACTCTGGAACTTAAGAAAATTTATTGAAATGTAGTTTTAATGAAAGAACATCACTAATTGCACTAGGAATCATGGGTATCTCTCCAGTTCATCTAAAGAACTACAAGGTCAATGAACAAAATCTTTGCCCTCAAGTTGCTATTTATCAACATTGTGTTCTGCAAAGAAGGGCTTTGTGCACTATAGAATGGTGCACAAAGCCACCAAACCCTTTGTTATTGATGAAAGCTGTTATATAATGGAGAAGGATTTCACAAGACTTCCCCACACAGTCACACTATTGCATAGGGCTAGTACCTACACCTCTAAACCACTATGCAAATCATTCCACTTCCCTGATCATACACCATTCAGCAAGTCAGCACCATTGGTGTACTGCCTAGTCCTAATGGCAATACCTGTGAGACAGCACTGTCATACAATGGAATAATGTTGCACTTGTCACTACAGAAATCCTTCTCTCATGTTGTTATGTTGGTCTGCATACAATGTTGAGCTACATATCAACTTTGGCTAAATAAAGACTCCCCTAGCACCTCCACTGCATGGAAAGAAAATCCCCACCAGCAATGGAGTTCCCTGCAACAGAGGCAAGCCTGCTACTTTACACAAATGTAGCATACACCCCCAATAAAGCACTACTGTCTAGTGAACTCCTGCCAGTGGAATCTCTCAGATCCCCTCATTAATATAATATGGTAATGAACCCATCATGCCTAATGACTGTGAATACTTTATGAATCATAATTGGTCATAATAGTGTAGCACAGCAGAGTGAAGTAGAGAAGCTTAGCTATACGAAGTATGCCAGATACATGGTTATTTGGCATGGCATACTGCATATGGTTAAGCTGCCTTACTTCACCCCTCTGTGTAGTGCTGTCTGGCTGCACATCCCAGGCAAAGGAGGACCTGATATACATTAGCACGTCAAGTTTTCCTGTATGCCATTTAAGAAAATAAGGTGAGAATGTGTGCTCCTGGGACTAGCATGATTCATATCTATGACTCTTTGTAGTCCCCAGTGGCATATTGAATATAGTGTGTGAGATGCACTAACGCATATTACACGTTATGTGTATGACTACAAGGACTCAGTTTTTTCCCATTACATAAGTTGTAATATGAAGTAAAGTTGGGGTGTCTGGTAAAGATGGGGAATTCTTGCCCCTCCAATGTTCAGGAATAAGCAAAATCAAGCACTAAATGATGAATTCTTTGATCTTAAGTTTGTCTGATAAGATAATTAGTGGGGGAAGTTAAATGATCCAGAAAAAACAGCTACAAGGAATAATGTCAGATTGCATGGTTTGCCTACAGACAGAGCGGGTACATATACGGAGCAACTCTTTAAAAAGCAGACGCCGTCTATTTTGAACTTTCCAGACCATCTAGAAATGCAAACACAAGTCAATAACTCTGAAACCTTACTCAAGGTAACAATTAAAAAAAAAAAAAAAAACACGAGCTGTGATTATATAGTTGTCTGATCTTATAAGGACAACTTGCAGTTGCTGGTTAGTTCTGGTTACAGCATCGTTTAAGTAGATGTTGTTATGTACCTAGTTTGAAAAAATAATCAGTTTTAAATTGCTTAGACTTTTCTGTTCCTATGATACTTTCATTTATGAGCTTTTGCTTTTACAGATTTTATTTGAGAGTATTTTTTCATCCCAGCTGACCATCAAGCCACCTCCAGTGGCTTAGTTATCCCTGTCCTGCAAGTTCCAACCTGGTAGCCACCCTCACTTTCCCTTGATTGGGAGTGTCTCCATTCTTGTGACAGTTTCTGCTCTGAGAAGAGCATTTACTCCTCATTCCATATCTAATGGGTAATTGGATATTCCTGAAAAGTGGGCCAGATGAGACAGCAGAGATGCCTTCATGCTTCTGTGTAGGAATTTCTATGGACTAAGCCCCTGCCTCTTGTGCTGGCATACTTCTCTTTGAGCTGGACAGGCAATGGGAGGGTTACACTGAATGCATGTTCCACCTTCAGCAATAGGGCAGTCATGCCTTCTCTGTTCCATTTGCTCTCCAACCCAACATTTCTAGCCAGTGCTAGAGCTCACTGGATGATGTCCAGGACAACCCTTCCCCTCCCAGGATAGTCACGCCCATTTTCCCTGACAGTTCATCAGATGCCTAAGCTGCCAATTGAACATAGCTGCCTGGGACAAAGTGAGGGCTTTATCACTTCATACCAAGAGGGACTTTTATTGAGGGTATTTACAGTTTTTGTAGTTTATATTACCTAGCTCAGTAAAAAAAAGCAAATTTTCTTCCATCACTCACATCTTACACAGCAGAAGTGAAGAGCCTTTCTACAACTATGTAAAACAGTTTAGCTTGCCATAAACTACTTTTTTGCAATTTTTCATATTTTTCTGCTATTACTTAAAAAATTACCATTTCTTAGCATAAAACTTGTTCACTCTGGTTTTGCGGAATTATTTCGTCTCCCTTTTGAAATGTTGAAACTCAAAATGCAGAGTGCTGACAAGCCAAAAAAACAAAATAAAACAAAAAAAAAAAGACGGAAACTTCTGGATAAGAAAGAATCTCAAACATCACTCTTCTCCTTTAAACATCTTTTTTGCAGTGGGGTAAGTCCCACACCCCTTAACTTTTATATTCATACTTGGAGATCACTATACCTGAGAGAAAAAGGAATAATTTTGAGAAATGTTCATCTTGGACTTAACGCCATTCTTTTGGCCATTCGGTTTCTGTGTTTTGGGAGTAAGTCCTGACATTCAAATGGGTACCATCATTTCTTCTGATAAAACAGTATTTCCTGAACTGGAAATTCAGGTATGTTTGAAAATGGTGTTTTTCTCTGAGTTTGCCAATGAAAATAAAAAGAAAAAGAAAAACACTTCAGTTTTGCACCATCCATCCTCAACCCTTTTTCCCACATGGGGTTGGGGTGTCACTTCCACAATGACAATCATCTCAAGCCAAGGTTTGCACCATCACGTGGCTAGCCCTGCCACAGTAGTTCATTTACACCACTCATTCACCTACAGCCAATTTAGAGTGTCTGCACTGTCCATCCTCAACCCCTTTTCCCAGTTTTGTACATGGGATTGGGATGTCACTTCTGCAATGACAGCTATCTCAAGCCAAGGTTTGCACCACTGGGTGGCTAGCCCTGTCACAGTAGCTCATTTGCACCACTCATTTATCTACAGCCAATTTAGAGTGTCCAGCCCACCCACTGCATGTCTTTGGAATGTGGGAGAAAACCCATATGACCACAGGAAGGACATGCAGACTCCGCACCAGAAAAACAGTAACATCAGCACTGACTATATTAAGTAACAGGTGGTGTAAGAAATGCAGCTCTGACATGTATCCATATGTGCATTTGTGACGTGATAATTCAGACAACAGCAAATCTAAATTTCCAGTGATGGAGTTTTTCACCCACTCTGGATATTCTAGGTTCACAATTCCAACTCCAGGCTAAGTACAGCACCAGCTGTAACTTTCTGCATATTACAAAAGTCATTGTTAACAAAATGCTTGATTCCTGCAGAGGGTTAATGCTATGACCTGCTAAAAGGCTTCATTCTGTAAGTCCTAAGTTTGATTCCCTCAGTCCACACTTGCATGCTGCATAACTCTGACCATGAGTACTACAAGGTTGCCCTTGTAAAAAGGTGAATGCAAGCATTGGCTTTCCACCGTTTCTGTTCAAGCCTGAGCCTGAAACATCAAAAAATAAAAAAAAAAAAAAAAAAAAAAAAGATCCTGAAAACTCAAAAAACAAAAAAGCCCAAAATCAGAAAAAAAAAAAAAAAAAAACTCAAAACAAAAAAAAAAAAAAACAAAAAATAATGCATATATGTCACTATAAACTATCTACACTCTACCAACTCCTGACCCTAACCCCTAACCCTAAAGGTCATCCTACTATACACACACACCACTGACCCCTCTAACCCTAACTCACTTACATAAACCTAACCCTAACATAAAATAAAACCAACCGCACCCTGAATGGGAACCTTTCCACCATAACAGATACAAGCATGCAAAATCTGAAGGTAATGCTATTCAATGCTAGAAGTCTAAACCTCAAAATGCACTCTCTCGAGGCACTCCTAAAAATGGAGAACTTCGATATCTGTGCAGTAACTGAGACCTGGTTCAAGGCTCCAGAGAGCACCCCTGCAATACCAAGCTACAACTCTTACCACACTTTTCAGCCACCAAACCCAGACCGAAACACTAAAGGTGGAGGAGTGTCCATATTCACCAAGGATATTCACATCTCCAGGCTAGTTGCCCAACACAATGTATCTGAAATTTTCCAGGTGCAACTAACACTAGATAAGATTGCAATCCAAATTGTAGCTTGCTACAGATCCCCCACCATGCCCCAAGATTCTCACTATACCTTTCTAAACATACTGGAAAATATTAAGATACAACCAAACACCCTAATACTGGGTGATTTCAACTACCCTGCCATTAAATGGGAAAACTACTCAGGTACCAACACCTTTTCCCAACGGTTCTTGGAATTCATAAATTCCAATGCCTTGGATCAACTAATCCATTGTCCCACCAGGGGCTCCAATATCCTAGACCTGGTCATTACCAACATGGGAGAGAGAGATGCTCCACACCAGTGGTCACCCCCTCATTGGTCAGGTCTGAGCATAAGCAAATCACCCTTGACATCCACATCCCACCCCCACCTCCCAGTAACGAAACCTCCGTAAAAAACTTTTCCAAAGCCAACTTCATGCTATTCAAGTCAGAAGTGACAAACTTCATGACACCCATGCAGATGGGATCTGAAAGTTTGACTGCTGAATACTACACTAAGGCACTGTACGAGCACATCCACTCGTGCATGAATCATGCCATCCCAAATAGAACCAAGATGCTCTCCTCCAAAAAAAGGAAGCCAGTCTAGTGGCCCCTGCCATAAACAAACTATACAACAGAAGAAAAAAAACTGTTGCAGAAAAGAGGAAAATCCCAGGATGCAAAAAACTCCCTTACCAGCCGCAGTAAGAAGCTGAGATCCCTCATAAAATCCTCAAAAGCTAGTTATGAAAATAAAATTGCCAAAGATTCCAAAGACGACCACGAGGCATTCTATAGTTATGTCAATAATCTAAATGTCAATGCTCAGATCTGCTCTGAGCTACAACAGAATGGCATTAAATATACTGATCCCAAGCATATTGCCAATATCCTGGCAAATCAATTTAGTGCCAACTTCACCCCCCTCTCACCCCCTAAAGGGCCCATCTCAATACCAAAAGACTGACAAATTCTGGTAATCATGGCCACACAGGTAGAAACCGCACTTTCCAAAGCTAAGAATACAGCATCCTGGGACCAGATGCCATCCCCGGCTGTGTACTACATGAACTACAAAATGAACTGGCACCTCACCTAAATGTCATGTTTAATCATAGCCTCACCTCAGGCTTCATGCCCACTGAGTGGCACACAGCTACAGTTATCCCACTCCACAAGGGGGGATCCACCTTGGATCCTGGGAACTGCCGTGCCATGAGTCTGACAAGCCTGATCTGCAAGGGCATGGAACGCATTATCATGGAACTTATAAACAAAGACAGTGGCAACCTTCAAACACTGGACCCCACCCAGTTTGGGTTTGTGAAGGGCCGATCTTGTCTCCTGAACCTGATTGACTTCTTCAAATCAGTCTCCAGAGCTATGGACGAGGGTAAGGCGATCCACACAGCCTATCTGGACCTCACCAAGGCCTTCGACACCATCCCCCACTCTGGAATCATAGATAAACTTACTAAGCTGGGCATAAATCCCTACATCATTCGATGGGTTGCCAACTGGCTTACTGACAGAACCCAGACTGTAAAAGTAGCCGACTCCAAATCCAGCTCCAGACAAGTTACAAGTGGAGTACCTCAGGGTTCAATCCTGGGACCACTCTTGTTTGGCATTTACTTCTCTGAAGTACAGGCCAACACTAAGGGACTCTGGCTAACAAAATTCGCAGATGACTGCAAACTGGGAGCCATTATTGAATCCCCAAATGATGTGGGATATTCTACAAAAGGGCCTTACAGAAACAGATGGTTGGTGCCAGAGCCATGGGCTCAAGCTTAATGCCAAGAAATGTATAGTTATCCCCTTTAGGAAAAAACATGTACCCATAGAACAAAATCCCAAAATAAGAAGGCATCTCTGATTAACATCAGTAAAAAACTGTGCTCCCTCATTAAATCATCCAAGGCCAACTTCGAAAGAAAAATAGCCAATGAACCACAGGGCCTTCTTTAACTATGTCAAGAGTTTAGGGGCAAACTCTCAGATATGCTCCGAGCTAGTGCATAATGGCCATAAATACACTGAACCAACCGACATTGCCAACATCCTGGCTGACAAGTTCAGTGCAAACTTCACACCCCCCTGTCCACCAAAGGGGCTAGCACCCATCCCAGAAGAATGTGGCGCTCCTGATATCTCAGACACACAAGTAAAGACAGCCCTTGCAAAGGCCAAAAACACAGCATCAATGGGACCAGATGCTATCCCGGGCTGTGTCTTACATGAGCTTCATAATGAACTAACCCCCCATCTCAAATCACTATTCAAACTCAGCCTCTCTACAGGCTATGTACCCAAAGAATGGCGTACAGCAACAGTCGTACCACTCCACAAAGGTGGTGCCAGAACTGACCCTGGGAACTATCACCCTATAAGCTTGACTAGCTTGGTCTGCAAAGCCATGGAATGCATTATCATGGAGCTCATTAACAGGGACATTGGGAACCTCCAGACACTGGACCACACCCAGTTCGGCTTGGTTAAAGGCAGATCTTGCCTCTTGAACTTGGTCGACTTCTTTGAAACAGTCACCAAGGCCATAAATGAAGGGAAGGTGGTCCACAAAGCATATCTGGACCTCGCTAAGGCGTTCAACACCATCCCACACTCAGGAATCATAGACAAACTCACCAGCTTAAATATTAACCCCTATGTCATGAGATGGTTTGCCAGTTGGCTCTCAGACAGAACCCACATGGTAAGAGTGGCAGGCGCCATGGCTGACTCTAAACCAGTTACAAGCGGAGTCCCACATGGCTCAGTCCTGGGACCCCTCCTGTTTGGTATATATTTCTCCGAAGTACAGGCAAAGGCAGAGGGACTGTGGCTAACCAAGTTCGCAGATGACTGTAAATTGGGTGCAATAATTGACTCTCCAGCTGACACAGACATCCTGCAAAAGGGTCTCACAGAGACAAACACCTGGTGTCAAAGTCATGGCCTCAAGCTAAATGCCAAAAAATGCATAGTAATCCCATTTGGGAAAAACAAAGTACCTACAAACTACCACATACAAACTACCACATAGATGGGAATCCACTAAGTACAGAAGAAGTAATTAGGGACCTGGGTACCCAAGTAGATAGCATGCTCTCCTTTGATACCCACATAGCCAAAACAATCAGGAAATCCTTCTGTGTGGCACACCTGATCACAAAGGGTTTCTCATCCAGATCCAAGGAGGTGATTGTGCCCCTTTACTCCTCACTCATTAGGCCCATAATAGAGTACAATGCCCCATTTGGGATGTACCTCACTAGACACCTGGAACAACTAGAAAGACCACAGAAGTACCTCACTAAGAGGATTAAGGGCCTTAAACAATTACCCTATGAAGCATGACTAAAAAAGCTCCAGCTCTTCTCAGTCGCTTGCCGTCTGCTCAGGGGTGACCTATGCCTGACCTATAGGGCCATGTCAAACCCTGAACTAATGGACATTCTTCACCTCAAAAAAACGAGATCCCTCAGAATCACTCGTTCTAGCAACTTGAACCTATGTACAACAATAAACAGAACATGCTGGAGGGATAGATTCCTGTCCCAGCGACTCCTCTCACTCTGGAATAGAATCCCAATCCATGTTTGACAGAGCTCCTCTCTGACCCTGTTCAAGAGAAATCTTGATGAGTGGATGGGTAATCATAAGTTCTACCCTGGGATCACTTCAGGAGCCCTGTTGACAGAGGCCCAGGTTACTAATCTAATGGGGAGGCGAAAGCCATCACTCTGTGGCTAGGCTTATAAATGCCCATGGGCAGATAGCCTAGTACTTACCTATGAACCTATGAATCTATGAATTACCACATAGGTAGCAGTACACTAAACACTGAAAGTGTGATGAGAGACTTAGGGACACAGGTGGACAGTGGTCTCACCTTCGATAACCATATCACCACAACAGTCAGGAAATCCTTCTATGTGGCACACCTCATCACTAAGGACTTTTCATCCAGGAAAAAGGAGGTCATTGTCCCACTGTACTCATCCCTCATTAGACCCATTATAGAGTATAACTCCCTGTTTGGTATGTACCTCACAAGACATCTGCAACAGCTGAAAAGGCCGCAGAAATACTTCACTAAAAGAATCACAGGCCTAAAGCAGATGCCATATGCTGACCATCTAAAAAAACTCAAGCTATACTCTGTGGCATATCGTCTACTCAGAGGCAATCTCTGCTTAACATACAAGGCCATGTCAAACCCTGAGCTGTTGGACATGCTCCACTTAAAGAAATCCCAATCCCTCAGAGCCACACGCTCAAGGGATCTAAACCTTGTCATCACAATGAACAAAACATGCTGGAGGGATAGGTTCCTGACCCAGAGACTCCCCATACTCTGGAACAGACTGCCCATACATGTCAAGCAGAGCGTCTCCTTGGCCATCTTCAACAGGAACCTTGATGATTGGATGGGAGATAGGAAATTCACCTCGGGGATCATGTCAGTTGCCCTGCTAGACAGGGGTCCAGGGAAGTAAATATTGTGAGAAGAAATATCCAGGAAATTGTTATGGCTAGGCTTGTATAGGCCATAGGGCTGATAGCCTAGTACCAACCTATGAACCTATGGATAACAAATTAGATCAAAGCACGGCATTGTCTTTTTCTATGTGACTAAAAGTTTTTCAGACAATATTTATTTTTTATTACCTCATGTTTTGTTACTTTCCAAATAATTTCTTTGATTATTTCAGTCACACACAGCAGTCAGTGTACATCTGTTCACTGACACTCACATAGCAGCCTACCCTCCTTAAGTATTTTCCCTGCAATTTGTAAGGGTTTTCTGTGCATTTCCTTACTTTTCTTAGACATCATTTTAAGTAAAACTAGACTTACCTTTTATATTATATTAGACGTAATTTTTTCATTTCCCAGTTCTGTTACTTTTCTATGCCTTTTCTGTCTGACTAAACTTGTGTCTTATAAATCTTTTATTACTTGCTGAGGCCTTTCTGTATCAACTAACATTTTTCAAACATGCAGGTTTCCCTAATAAATCTGCATATTACCATACTATGCTATGCCAACTTATTTACTTCAACTGTCTCCTGCGTTCCCATGGTGACTTGACTTGTCTGCATAATATGTTTGTTTTTTTTCCTGCTGCTGTGGGATAAACATATCCTAACATTAGCTTTCTGACAGCAGATTAATCCTGATAATTATAAGTAAAGCTCTGAAAGGTACATCATGACTGTAATTGGATGAACTCGTTATTTTCACCTCATTCTTCCAGCGTGTGTTATTCTGACACACTTTGCCTACACTGTCATCAACATTTGTTTCTTTAGCTATGGACACCGAAGTCTGTGTCACAGAATATGCTGCAGTTTACGCTTAGTATGGCTAGCTTCAGCCTACAATATTCAGCTTCTCTGAGTACTCGTTATAGTTTCTGTTTCCTGGGGCTACAGCTGTACACAAAATCAGATAAACTCAAGAGACAATCACCCTTTATGGTGTAAAAATCATGATTATATGTTACAGGACACTGGAGCATTATTAATTAAGGGTGAGGCTGTGGGCTGTGCTGTATTTAATCATGGGTGCAAGAGCTGCACTAAAAAAAGCTAATTATTTAGATTTACTTGATTTGGAATTTATTGACTATGTTTATTTATTTCTGTTAGATGTGTAACCATGTAATGGTGTGAACCTTGGCTTTAGATGATTGTCACTGTTGATGTGGCACTCCAACCCCATGTATAAAAATGGGAAAAGGGGTTGTAAATGGATGGATGTTTTTATTTATTTATTTAACTTTTGATTTTTAAAGTTCCATAGAGAGACTCAAATTTAAACAGCAAAGTCACATTTGAACACTTAACTTTAAATTGTTTCAATATGTTTAACTTTCACAGGTCTCTTCATGACTGCCTGGCGAGGTATTGTTGCTGTGTCCACAGTCAGCAAATAAAAGAGCAATCATTTTAAGCTCTGCATTGTGACGTTTGCTCTTCTCCTTTCTGTTTCTGCTTCCTTATGCATCCTCTAAAATTTCTTCCATACTTGTAAGTCATGTGGACGGATATAGCATTTTCAAGACTGCGTAGACTGTAATGTGGTTGTCGTCAGGAGTCTTCTCCTACTTCATGAATGTATGCTGTTTTTTAACAGTTGTTAACATTTTGTATTTGTTTATTATAACGGTCTAAATAGAACTAGTCTTTAATACTTCCCAAATTCCTTATGCAATTCTTGCTCCAGTTTATAGGTAAGTACCAGGCTAGTTGGCCCTGTGAGACATTTTAAGCTAAGACAATTTTTCTCAAAGTTGAGAATCAAACCCTGTACCTTGTGCTTGTGAGATACACACCTTAACCATTATGCTAACACCATCTGTTGTTTGTTTTTCTTCAGATGTGTTTTCATAAAAATAAAGACAAAATTAGACATTAATTATTTCTGTGCTTTCTTTAATGGTTTTATGAGTTTTGCAAACAAAGACTAATAGATTTGTAGGTTTACTAGGCTATTGACCACCAGGGTTTTTCTTTATAAGCCTAGCTGTGCAAATCAACCCTGTTTTGTCCTTGATTACATTGGACACCTGTATGGTGGAGATATGCTAGTAATGAGGTAGCTAAGCGTTTTGTGTGTGTGTGTGTGTGTGTGTGTGTGTGTGTGTGTGTGTGTGTGTGTGTGTGTGGGGGGGGTATGTTAGTTTGGGATTAGTTAACATACTGTCAGCCTCTGTCCATCAGAAACATGGGGTTCAGACTGTGGGTGATGTGGATGAACTCTAGGGCATCATCCTGGAGTTGTATTTGCTGCTAATATAAATTGATTCACCTTCACCTTTAGCTCCTGTCTTTGTTGTGGGTGGTCTAAATGTGTGGAAGGCATTGTAACCTTACACATGTTGGAATACTTTCTGTCAACATTGTTACCAGCTTTTTGCATTGGCAAACTGACAACATTTCCCTTCCCCTAGTGGAAGAGTTGGAACTGGCTGTTAACACCCAAACTCCCTTGTTGGCCTTCCAGCACCAGGTTCCTAGTCAGCCTTGGGTTGTCTAGATTGCAGTCTGGACTTTATTTTCTCTGTGCCAGAGAACTGACTGAGCCAAAGTTATATTCACACCATATTCATATATCAGCCCATCTGGCATTGCCTTAGGCACATGGTCGCTCATATTATTTACTAATTAGTGGCTGTCTAATAAGTGATACTTTAAAGATAAAATGTCTACTTTTCCTCCCCTGATTCTTGGCAAAATTAGACTACTGCTTGAATTATATCATTTTCTATTTGCTGTGTTCCAGAAGCTGAAAAGCAAAAAGCATTTTTGAGTTTCAGAACTTATTAAAGTGAGCAGTACCCAAGAAAATTGTTAAAAAACAGGAACAGTTACATTTTAGTGAACTGGTTTAGAATTGCTAATTTAAGTGCAAAAATGTATTATTCATTGGACATTAAATGACTTGAAATCATTGGCAATTCAAGGCCAACCTGAAGAAGTCCAGCTGATTAAGTGAGTTTAAGAGCTTGACATTCATTATTTCCCAACAATGGGAAATTATCTTACGGAACTGACCCTTTGAATAAGCAGTGAAGGTGTGGAATTACTAGGTTTTCTTGTACAGCATTGATTCAGATGGTGAAAAAGATACTTGATATATTCATGCTGAGGTAATGCATTTCTTAGTTACATATAAGGCAGATAGTGAAAAATCACATCAGAAGGTGAATTACCAAAAGCTATGGGGATTGTTCTCTCACAGTTTTAGACTAGCTTTGTATCAAAGCATTGGTGTCTCACAGCTTGGTTTTTAAAATGCAGAAAGCAGAAAAGCAAATTGCATGCTTTAACTGCATTGCTGATGCCTGAAAATCAATACAAAGTCAAGAACTTGCTAGAAATAAGTCAGCAGAGACAGAAAACGATCAGGATAGAAGTTGTAAAAGACTGCCAGATTTATAGGATGGTGACATCATAAGAATGCATCATAGGAAAGTTTACAGCCTGAAGCTGAAATATCTGGTAATACAGCTGAACCAAGGTGTTATGTTACTCATGGGGAAGACAGAAAGCTGTACTGGGGGAATCACAGACATTTGTACAATAGCAAATATGTCAAGCTTCAGGGAAGATGAGCAATCTGAAATACTACAACCTTATCCTATCACAAGAATAAGGAGCCTGTGAAACATATGGTGGTTTAGAGTTGCAGACAGAGGCACCTGAAGCTGTCTCTAAGGAAAGGTGTACTACAGTGAGAAGTGACTTGACCAGGCCTAGCGAAGATTCTAAATTGGGAAGACCATCTAAAAACCTAACATATAAATGTACAGTTCAAAGGTTGAATATGATCTTAAGGATGGAAATGTTACATTTATTAAAATGTTTTGAATGGGGCAAAATATTTTGATGTGCACAATGACATGCATAACATAATTTAAGCTTAAAATGATCAATGTAATAGAATATATGTTACTTCATAGAATGTGTGTGCGTATAAATATGTTTTATAATTAGAAAAAAGGACGTAGTATACGGAGTGCATAGTTTTAAATGCTATCACCTAGCTGCCAGGCTCTACATGTCATGTAATATACATTCTTTGTAGAAGCCATCCTGAATAAACAGCTCATAGAGGCTAATCACTGCCACTGTGTCCGTTTTATATACTGAATAGTTTGATAAACAATTAGCTTTTACATTCATAACTGCAACAGTACATTTTTTATCACTCAGGCGAGGGAGGTAGAAACACTTTTTTTTTAATTTCTTGTGGAAAAATGACATGAGAGTATTTTTCAAAGTGAACAACTTTCATTTGAGTAGCCAGTCACATGGACAATCTTATTCTAGAGGAGTTGAAATAGGTTGCAACTCAAGTCCTTGATGAAGTTATATAGGGCTGAGAAATGTTTAACAGATTGTACCTTATTTCAATATTACTTCACTTGAGCACACAGCTTACAAACATTTGTTCAGATTAACTGAGCTCATGTCACACTTGCTGGAACATAATAGCTTGAGCTGGTAGGTGCTTATAGCAAACATTCTTTATTCTCATGCAATGAAACCGTAGTGCTTGCATGCTAGCATTTAGTGGGAGGTCTTACCTTGCAGTTTCATGGGGAAAGAGTGAGAAAGTCTTTACACTGCCAGTTAATGATCACTCTTTATTTTCTGGGGTACAACAGTTTGGAGTACAAATAATAAAAGAGGAGGTATATGGTAAAGACCCCAACATGGGGTGCGGGGAAGCTTGCCCCAGCATAAACTATTTTTGTGTTTTTCATTTGTTCATATTATGATAGCCATGAGTACATGTATGTGAGAATATGTGTAGCTTTTATGACTTATTCCAAGCTATTTTGATATGAAGTTGGATGTATCAGAGCACATAATGGATCCTGAAATAAATTAAAACACTTTATTTATACATATTAGAATCACTTTTTTTAAAATGGTGCAACATAAATGCCTTTATCTGAACATAAGAAAAGTAATCCTCCTTTTTAAAGGTTGACTGCTTGACCATTTACTGGAACAAGTATATGACATTACATCCAGTATGGTGAAACCAATATGTCATAGCTCAGTTAGCCTACTTATAAAATACAGCACTCCATGATGATAACCAAAGAGTTTAGCATGGAAACTTCTGGAATCATGAGAATAAACAACATCCTGATCTCATGATGACAAGCTTCTCCATTTCATATTTTAAATGTTTCATTACTTATGTTAAGGCACTGAGGTCATTTGAATAGTTGTAGCACATTCTGGGTTATCAAAGCAGTAAGTTCCCAGTTATGACATCTCACTGGAATTTAAATGAAGACAGAGGAGCATTAATGATATGCTGGCTGCACAATGGATTTCAGGTCACATCATAACTATCCACAAGCCAGAGAAGCAGAACAGTAACATGTGCATACAGATCTGTACATGTGGGCAGTTTAACCGTTAGAATTATTTTGATACTGAGTAAGTAGCATCTCTTGATCTTGATCTAACTGAGAACCAAAATAATTCCTTGAGCTTCTTGTTTCAACTGGAAGAAGAAGAGATGTGGTATAGATCAGGTGCATAATTATGGAAGGGAAAATCATTTTTATTAATTCCACCCTCTGGATGAATGGTAATAGAGCAAGAACCATCAGTCTAAGAGTCACAGAGTATTTTTGGAAACTTCAGAACAGTCATGTTTTCTCATCTAATTTTATTCTGAAGAAAGAAGAACACCTGGATGTTTAATCTCTTTGACTGAAAATGTGAAAGGATAGGTGTTGTTGATATACCTGGTTTCTGGGTACCTGTACATTGTGGTGTTTTGGTGCTCATGATCTGACACCACCCTCTCACTGACAATAATTCCCCATACTTGCTCTTTTGCTTTGTCCATGGTAAACTGATATGATTGATTAAAGATCACAGGTTGAGCCCACTAGGTTGAGAATACACTTAACTGAAACACATATAAATGTTTTGCAGGAGCAAAACCCCTATGTAAGGGGGCAGATCAACTCCAAACCTATATATACATTAACTCCATAGTTGTACAACAGTAGGGAAAGATAAAACTCCCTAATTAAGTTCACTGTGAAATTACATGAATAGCCATCCAATACAGAACACTCATTCATCCTTTTATCTTGACTGTTTGTGTTTGGGCAGTTAAATCCCTGACCATCTATTCACTGACCAGCCGTTCTTCCTCTACATTTTCACCTAAATACCTAACTTCTTCAACAAAAATGTAGATTATTTTCTTTTTCTATGTGTCCTTAGCCATAAATCATCCTAACCCCTAACCTCCATATCTGTCTGCAAGACCCTCTTCATGTTAACATTATACTCTTTTTTCCCACAAACAACCAATTTCCAGTTCTAGGGCTGCACAGAAATCCTGTAGTGATCCCTGTCTGCCCACTGTAGCAGATTTCACTCTTCAAGCTCAGTTAAGTAATTGTTTGGCACTAAATATATAACTTATGATACATTAAATGTTCATTCATTCATTCATTCATTCATTCATTCATTCATTCATTCATTCATTCATTCATTCATGCATTATTCTTAATACCTGATTTAGCTTATTCTGAGTCTTGGGACAGATGGTGTCTATCCCAGTAAGCAAGAAAAACAGTTTAATAAGGGGTGCTACTCCATTGCAAGATGCATGTTTGTGCATATCTGCATACACGTGCATGCACACAAACACAGCAGAAACAGTCCTATGAGCAATTTGGAGTAGCCCAGTTCTCTTTGATTTCATATCTTTATGCCTTTTGGATGTGGGTAGAAACTGAAGCACTTGACAAAAACATGTACAGCACCATTATATCTGTTACTCAATCTGCCTTTTGAATATGGGATTTCTGAAGATTGAAGACATGTACTTGTTAATCCTATCTTTAAGGGGTTTACTTTCATGTTGTGGAAAAATAATGGAGAAGGTTATTTTAGGTAAATTACTGTAAGAACTGTAAAGGTTGGGAATTGAAACCATATATCAGCATGCTTATGTTATAAATAATACAATGCTCTATAATAATATAATAATAGCTATAAATGAAACATTGTGCTGTGATGTTATTTATATGGCCTTAACTTCAGCATTTGATGGAGTCATATACAAAACACTGATGCATAATTTAGAACAATTAGGTATCAATGTAATTTTGATAAGATGGATAGCCACATGGCTTACAAATAGGACATGATAAGTATCATACAGCATGCGATATAACACAAGTAAACAGGATATATTACTGTGCAGCTAAATTAATAACTGATAATTTTCTACCACAAGAACATAGGGTAGTGAGGGAAAGGAAGGGGAGAAATCAAATACCATCATGGAAATATCAAATAGAGAAAACTATAAAGCAATTAAGACAAGAAGTGTCACTGTTAGAAGACTATAGAAGAGGGAATAGATCAACACAAATACTAAGAATGATAGATGTGATAAAAGCAATGCTCAGTATTAGAACAGACCAGGCTCTATCATGCACGATCGCAAATAAACTAAACATTTCAGCACAGGTGGAAAAACTTAGAAGATACAAAGATAAATATAAAGGAAAAGTGCAAAATAAGCAATTTATTGATGACCCAAAAAGGTTTTATAGAGAACTGGGAAACAAGGTAAAAGGAACTGAAAGACCACCAAAAAAGAAGAAATAAATACATTTTGGAGAAGTATCTATGAAGATCCTTTGGAACATAACAAAGATGCTAAATGGATAGAAGAAGTAAAAGAAATAATAAGAAGTTTAGAGGTAGAGGATATAAAATGGGATGAAGTAACAGCCAGAGAGATTGAAACAAAGTTAAGAAAAGCCTCTAACTGGAAAACCCCAGGCCCAGATGCAGTACCTAACTTTGGTTAAAAGTATTAACATCTTTGCACGAAGATTTAGCCATGAGTAAGAACTATTTATATGTGCACCCTGAACAGACACCATCCTGGCTAACAACAGGAAGAACAATGCTCCTACTTAAGAGTGAACCTGGAAGCTACTCTAAAATTTATAGACCAATAACTTGCCTTCCGACGACGTATAAACTATACACAGGAACTGATGCTGACAGAGTTTAGAGTCATTTAGAAGAAAACTCAATTATGGAAGTAGAACAAAAGGGCAATAAAAGAAAGTCATATGTAATAAAGGATCATTTGTTGTTATATAAGGGGAAGAATCTAAGTATGGCATGGATTGACTACAAAAAAGCATTTGATAGTATCCCACATTCATGGATAAAAGAGTGCTTACCAATGTATAAGATACACCCTACACTGATTGACTACATTACAGTGACCATGAAACAGTGGCAGACCACTTTGCAATTAAGCCATGATAAAGGACAAATTATTATCCCAAGGATAAAAACTCAAAGGGGGATATTCCAGGGTGACTCTTTGTCATTGCTACTCTTTTATCTTGCCCTTAACCCATTAAGCTGTCAACTTACTAGATTAGGTCATAGGTACAATTTGGCTCTCAGAAAACAACAATGTGTGCTGCAAAGAGCACTTATGGCTGACATCAAAGATTGAAACAATAATAATTTCATGAACTTTAATCGTACTTTGACTTAGGAATGGGGGTCCATTCCCATCATGGTATTAGAAACCCAAAAGATGTGGAGAAATTAAAAACAGTTAGACAGGTGAGATTCTAGGTTACATTCAGGTTGTCCTACAGGGCTCTGTCCTAGGCCTATAATTGTTTAGGTTATATCTTTCAGATCTATCTTTTTCATCTGAGGTATTCTACAGTCTTATGCAGATGACATGAAAATGGGCAAACAGATCAAATGTAATACAGGTAGGGCATGTCTGCTAAAGAACTTAACTAAATTGACTGTTTGGGCAGAGAATAATATGCTGACATCAATAACTAAACAAATGAGATTTAGAATTGTAAAGTGAGTATTTTTTTCTAATTGTATCAAGCAGGTGGTTAATGATAGTTAAATAACTATATGTTATATTAAAAGATTTATAAAGTCTTTGAAGTTGATATTGTAAGTTACATTAGACCCAAACTTGAGTATGGAATAACAATACGGAAACCCTATCAGAAAGCAAGCATGAGTAAATTGGAAAGAGAACAGTGGAAATATACCAAAGTCACACATGAATGTGAAAATTTAATTTATTATGGAAGACTAAAATATCTGAACTTGTACAATGTCTCATACATTCTGGGAATCTTTGGTGTTATCAAAAAGTAATAGAAAATTATCAGTCAACCTATGTAAAAGATTATATAGAAATATCAGGTTTACTAACTGGTTCTCTGAGAATGCAGCTGATGCATGGAAAAATACTACAAATTACATAAAAGCAAACACTAGTTTAGATATTTTAAATACCTTTATTGAATTATCTCTTGTGACACAGGCAAACTTATATTTTTATAAATGTAATCAAACCCTATTAATAAGTTCACATTTGCAAGCATTATATATCACACATATTTTTCTATACCATATAATCAAAGCAACATTACATACATTTTTCAGTTCTCGCCTTCTCTTGAACTCATTCCTCCCTTGAAGATTTTTTCTGTATGTATTATTCCCACAACTTCCGTTACTCCTACCCATTCCTAAAGATCCCACTTCCTGTTTATCTCTGTTACAATATTTATTTCTTCAAGTATAGTTGGTTTAGACTTTGATTTACATTTTCTAGTAATTGCTTTTTGGCAGCCACCATAATTAAACTTAACAAGTCCTTACTGTGTTTAGACAATACAGATGCTGTATCCCAGCTTAAAAAAATATTTTCTTAGTAACAATCATTTGCTCACCCAATATTTCTGACAGAGTACTCTGTAGGGAATTTTGAAAGTCTACCAACACATTACATTCTGAGACTTTATGCTCCAAGGTACCTCTTTCATCCCCATTACACCACCACCATTTGTTATCTACTTGAGGAAAAATTCTTTGGAGAGTGCTTTCCACTTAGAATTGTAGTTTTCTGCACGTGTTATGTGTACAAGCCTTAACTGTGTAGCTCTAAAATATCCATTCAAATCAGGTAATCCTAAACTTCCTTGTTCTACTGGGAGGATCAGCTTAACCCACTTGACTCTTGCCCTCTTCCCCTCCCAGATAAAATCCTTCAACCATTCATTTATTAGGGTTCCTATTAGAATGACGAAAATGCATTTTGTCTAAAGAGTTTTCTTCGACACATTTAGGGTGAACAGGCAAAACAGCGAAATAGCTGTTCAGCGAATTCTTTCCCTGGAAAAGAAGTCGCTTGACCGCTTCATTGCTTTGCGTTGTTCTGAAGTGTAGTTGTAGTCCCTTGTCCGGTATAGCTCCCAAGCGTGATTGTGCAACAGTTATTGACCTTAGGGTTAGGGTGCGGGTTAAGGTAAGTTCATATGTATGAATGTGTTTACTGTTTTTTTATTTTGCATTAGATGCATAGTTAAGTTCTGTGTGTATGTCAGCTGTTTACTTTTGTTTTTTGGGGGGGGTAGAATTAGGGTTAAGGTAAGTGTGTATGTGTTTAGAACTGTTTATGTAAATGTGTGAGAGTTACTGACCTTAGGGTTAGGGTGCGGGTTAAGGTAAGTGCATATGTTTTAAAATGTTTACTATTTTTTTTTTTTTTTGTTAGATGTATGGTTGGGTTACGTGCATATGTGTATTTAGTTGTTTACTGTTTTTTTGGGGGGGATAATTAGGGTTAGGGTATGTGTGTATGTGTTTGGAAGTGTTTAATGGTTTTTTTTTTGGGGGGGGGGTTGGAACAGCGATTTCTTTCCCTAGGAAAGAAATTGCTGTTCTGTGGTTTTGACATTTTCAGCTTTCGCTGAATATGTGTTGATGAAACACCATTTGCTGTTTTCAGCGTTCGGTGTTTTAATATGAACCCATTTATTATTACTATCCACAACTTCTCTGGTTCATAAAAATATGCCTAACCTGTGTATAAAACTAAAGGGACACAAACATATTTTTACAGCTTGTATCTTGCTATCTATATCCATAGGTAAGAGTTTCCAGTTTCTCAGTTTTTGTATTATGTTTTGTTTAGTCTTGTCTCACATATTCTTAGCTGCCATAATAGAATCCTCTTTTAATCCATACTGATCAATAGTTCATTTTATCATGTCCCCATAAATATGGGTATTACTGAACCAGTTCATGTGTGGGTGCATAATTTATAGCTATAGCCTTTGTTTTAGCTTCATTAATTGTATATCCTCCCCAAAAAACAGAAGTGTCTCAGAATGCTCCATAACACTGAAATGTTCTTTTCTGGTTTCATCAGGTACAACATAATATAATTTGAAATAAAGTCAGCTTTTCCTGAACACCATACCAGTTATATCCTTATATATCTGAATCCCTTATTTTCTTTGCTAATGGTTCTAAATATAATACAGATAACAGAGAGGAAGAAGACACCACTGCCTCATTCCTCTTTTAAAGCACCTTATTAAAGATGAAACCTCACACTTTATTTTTGTCTTCAGTCTTCCATATATCCTTCTAATTAACCTTATTATTGTATCAGGAAACACAAATGCTTCCATTGGCCTGCTCATAAAATACCATCTTACACTGTCAAATGGTTTCTTGACATCAAGACCCACCAACAGCAGCAGTACTTTCTTACATTTTCCTTCCCTCTGGATCATCTTTGCTCTAGTAACATTATCAAATGTTTGCCTCCCCTCCGCAAAATCACATCTTTATCAATTTTGTCACCACCTTTGACATTCTTTTAGACATTATTGACAAATGCTTTATAATCATGGCTTAAAACTGAAATGGGTATATATGAAGCTGGAAATGATGAGTCTTTACTGTCTTTATGTATTATAGCCACCATAGGTTTTTTCCAATATGTTGGTGCCTCCCTTCCTTTTAAAATACTGTTAAACAAAACCTTCCAGATCTTTATCAATTTCTTCCCTTCTAGCTTCCAAACTTCCACCAGAATATCATCTATTCCTGGAGACTTTCCTGCAGATTGGTTATAAATCACCATTTTGTCTCATCTCTATCTTAACTGTTAATTGTTGAGCCTCATCAGCCTGTAATCTTGGCATGTTTAAGTCTTCCATAAATATTTCCATTTGTGCTTTTTCTTGATTTCCCCACTTCTTTGATTTATACAAATTTTCATGACATTTCTAAAATATCTCTAATACCTTTACAGGATCTTTGGATATTTTTCTGGTTATAGGCTATCTAAGTTTGGCAATAACCTTTTCTACTTTCTGTTGCCTAAGTCTTTGTGCCAAAAGTTTTTGTGCACTGGAGTTATTATTAAAAACAGTTGCTTACCAGCAATCTTTGTAAACTTATACATATTCTTAAGGTATTCCCTTATTTTCTTTTTAGCATTCTGCAATTGCACCTCCTCTTGTTCTGTGAGGTTCCCCTTATTCTATAACAAGTTAATCTTTGTCAGCCCCTCTTTTATTTCAACCCTATTTTTAAACTCCACTTTTATTTTATCTCACTGACTAGCTATGACTCCTGGAGTATTTTCTATTTTCCTTAATAACTCCCAAAAAAGACTGTTCCCATTAAATTTGAGCAAACCAGAATAGATTTTGGGACATTGCTTATGGTTTGGGACATTGCTGCGGTGGTGGTGCTGCAGTAGCATTGCCGCCTCACAGTAAGATGTTGTCCTGTTCGAGTCTCAGCTAGAGCGTCTTCTGTGTGGAGGCATGCATGAATGGGTGTACCTTTGTTGAAGGTTGTGCATAAGGGCACGTAAAAATCTACTGCCAATCATTAGCGGACTTGAGTTCTGCTGTGGCGACCCCTAACCGGGAAAAGCCGAAAGACACAGCAGCTTATGGTTTGGGACATTGCTTATTGTTTTTGAAGTTTGAGATGGTGACAGTAATATTGTGGATGGTAAAGACTGGGGAAGGATTGTTTGAATTGTTATGGCCATCTGGGTCTGTAGTGGACAGTAGTTGTGCAGTTTGTAGTGTTGGTGGGTCTGGACTGGGGTTTGGATGCTGCTGGTGCTAGAGTGGGAGATGCAGTGGATGAAGCTATTGTGCCTTCAGTGTTTTTCCAAAGGTCTGGACTGGGATTTTGGCTGTTGCTAGTGGTGGAGGGAGTGATGTGGCAGTTGAATACTTCTGGGCCTTCGGTTGGCTCATTACTGTTGTTGTTTATGTGTTTTTTGTGTTTCTTTGTTTATATTTTTTGAGCTTGAAGGAATGAAATTTCATTCATCTGTACACTTGTGTATAGGTTGATTGACAATAAAGTTTTTTCTTATTCTTATTATTCTAAAATTTCCAGAAATTCTTTAAATTCCTCTCCTTTTTACAGGTAGATGGGGAAGCACCAGTGTCTTTTCTTTACTTCATTACCCTGAATTTTTATCTTAGTAATTATTGGCGCATGATCTGAAATAGTTATTGGATATGTGTCAAAGTTCCCAATTAAATGCTCATGTTTTTGTGAAATATAATTTCTGTCTAATCTAACCCAGTTATTGTACCTTGGAGAATAATAAGTAAATTCTCTCTGAGTTTCTGCTACTGAAGTCACACCTTTCATACCAAATATTTTCATAAATTTCTTCAAAAATGTACTGTGTTTTGTTATGTTTTCCCTTCTGAGCCTCCCAGATTAATCCTCATTGTTGCAAACCAAATTCCAATCCCAACCTATAAGTAATATTCCCTCCTGAATGCTATTTCTTCTAAATTTATTTTTAAGCTCCATAGTAGCAGTTTTAGGTGGAATATATTCCAGCATAATCCTCATTTCTTGCATAAAAAATCTGCCATCATTATTTTTTGTTGCTTTGATCACTATTGGAGCTCCACTAGCAATTAATATATGCACTCCTCTTTTTCTTTGCCCCTGATATTCTGCTGATTATCTGTTCTGAAATCCTTTCTTTATCCAATTCACATGCACAGTTCTTTCTAAATGTGTCTCCTGCAGCATTATTATTTACACTCTGCATTTCTGAATATAATTAAATATTATTTCCTTTTTTCTATACTTGTGAAACCATTCACATTCTTAGATAATATGGAGAATGGTGCCATTATGGTAAGAAGTCATTATCCCCCCTTATTATATATGGTAGCTTTTTTAAATGTCTATTTCCAATTTTTTTGGTATATGATTCCACTAATGATTGGCAGGTTAATCATTTATACAGTGTTTTCTTATCACCAACACTGGAATCTATGCCACATTTTTATAAAAAAAAAAAAAAGCACCGCACATATAGGTATACATATTCAAATGCTAAAGTTTAACCATCCTAATAGGAACATTTGTCTCAAATAGACAACTGTGGACACAGGCCTTAAGTAACCTGAATTTGACATTATCCATGCTAAAATGCATGCATTTGCCTGTACTTCTATTTACACTAATTGATGGCTGTACTTTTTTTTTTTTAATCTTTATTCCCCCACAGATGTGGAAACAAATTGCATGCTTTCAGAAAACATTCCCTAGGATTTGGTAAACTTTGTGTAGGCTTTGTATGAGCACTACATAGAGTTTACATGTTTGTGTGGTGAACAGCAGCACTAATTACATATTCATGTCACGCACCACATTTAAATGTAAACAAGAACAGTTTAATTGCTGGCAACAGTGTTGCTGGCTAGGAAACCATGTAAAGTAACACAGATAGCAATCTTGTGTACCTCAGACCAAACTAGGCTAGCGGGATTGCATGGAATGATTACCAGGGCTTAATCTATAGCAATGTAGATGGTCCAAACACAGTGCAGGACAGTGTATGAAGGGAAGAGTACTGTGAAATCCCATTACAGACATTCTGTACAAAAGTTTTGTAAATGATCTCTAAGGGTACATGGACTCCCATTTAAAATAGACAAGTCAAGGGGAAGTGCTTGTATTGCATAGGACACACAGATTAATTGTAGGAATGAATACAGGGAAAGAGGACAGGTGAAACATCCTAATATACAGCAGACGAGGGCATGTCAATGGAAGACAATTGTAGCAGGTACACTAATCACATATCAATATAGTACAGTACAGACTGCACATCGAAAATATATATTATGTGACTGTTACACAAAGTGACATAACAGTGGAAAAGATGTCTTTGTGAGCTAAGCATCCGGACATGAACAATGCAGAGGACATCTATTAGAGATGTTATATACAATTGGGGTAGGGTGCATACTGTGAAGCTGTGCAAACTGATTTGCCTGAATATGAGAGCATTGTTAACAGAGGTATCCAACAAGTAGGACACAGTTACAGGCTCATGGGCAACAGTAAAAGAAGTACTCATGATCATGAACAATATCAGAATAATACCAACAGTAATCCCATGTCTGTGACACAACATACATGATTCTGAGCAATCATAGATGGTTCTGCACAAAAACACTTGTACAGCTATTATGACATGTCAGCAATCTATGAGGATAATAAAACACACGGTTTTGACACTGTAAAATCTGCAGGAGGGTGTTAGAAGGTACACTGCTATACCTGTATGTGACATTAGGATCACTACAGGCTAGTTGACTGGTGTGCATGGCAGATATATATGGCACAATCCAGACTATCACAAATGTAACCCATGCCATCAATGTTATCAAACAGCTATGTATATACTGTGTGCATTACCAGAACAGGTATCACACATGCATCTGGTGTAACACCTTGATTGGTGTTCCACACCCTCAGACAGTAATGTTTATGCAACAAAAAGAATACCTAGGTATGACCAATAAAATATGTGTCAGCTCACTGTGGCAAAGGTGGTACACTTTAGTTACAAATCACTGGAAGATGTGTAGGGAGGAACATGAAGAAGGGTGTATTGTACTTTGTTACTGGTATGATGAAGGCTTTGAACTATAGAGGTATTATAGCCTCCACTGTGGATGTCCTTCACATACTCAGTAGTTGTATTACATACAAGGGAGAAGTTAGCACTGTGGCAACATGCTGATGGATGTTCCACATACCAGCTACCCAAGGACACAGGTCACATACCAATTGGTCTGCTTATAGGGTGTGATGTCCACATTATCCTTGTGATGTGCATTTGTTTTCATAACCTAACAAATCCTCCCATGTTTTTGTTTCATTGCATGTGATGTCATGGCTGTGGCAGCAATCTGTGGTGTGTGTTGATATTGTCTGTATTATACTAATATCACAGTTGGAGTCAATGATTGCCCATAATCTGTAGTCCTTCAGACAGCTGTTTGCACACAAAATGTGTATGTCATTTGTGATTTCTGTGACTTAATTCTGGACAGGAAATGGCCTAGCAGACAGCCCTGATGTGGGCCTGATCACCGGACCTGACATATATGTCACTTCACACATTTCAATATATTTAGATGCCACATATATAATCACCTGGTCTACCCAATTAGTGATATAGGTGTTTATGGCCACATCTGTCAGTGTTGAGTGAATACCTCAGTGTGGAGTTGTGCCAGATTTCATAGCCTGGTCAAGTTCCTCAGGATGATAGTGCTGTCATCATGCATGCCCTCGATGACCTCTTTGAGAACATATAACAGATGTAACAGACATGGATGTAGCATTAACAACATACACGTCAGTTGCACACAGCTGGGATATTACTAGTGTCCATTTACAAAAGGTCCATGATGTCATGTTGATCTACTTCACAGATGTGTAGAGCCAAGATGTACATTAACATGCATCCATCTGAGTTGGGGGGGGGCAGTATGCATGCATCAGGTGCTATCCCCCCAACTCAGATGGATGCATGTTGATGTACACCATTCTATAGGAACATAGTCCATCTGGAAGGTGTGTTCAAGTGTATATTCAACCATGTTGGGAAGGTGTATCTGCTGAATCAAGCTATAGGCATTCTGTGATGTCATCCCAGCCCATTGATTCTTTGTGATAGGCCTGGATGAAGGTAAGACAGTGCATACTGTCTATCTTGATCTGCCCTGGGGTTTTGAGACAATCCCTCACTCAGGTATCATTGAGAAACTCTCCCAGCTGGGGATTAAGCATTATGTCACTAGATGGTTAACCAGTTGGCTCACCAACAGAATGCATGCTGTGAAAAATTGGTGAATCAACCTCTACCAGTAGAGCTGTCACCACTGGTGAATCTCAGGGATCTATCCTTGGCAGTTTACTGCTTATGCATTTCTTGACAGTCCAGGTTAAAGGATACAGCCTTTGGCTTACCAAGTTTGCTGATTCTTGCATATTGGGTGCAATCATTGAGTCCACCAGTGATGATGGCATCCTACAGGAGGGGCTAACACAGACAAATGATTGGTGCCAAAGCCACACTGTTTACAGATAAATGCAAAAATGTGTGTTTATTTTGACCTTCTGCAAAGTGGAATTCCTTGATAAGTACAGCATCGACTATACTCCCCTTATTCTGAAACCCAGTGGTGCAAGACTTGGGAACACAAGTAGATAGCAATCCGAGCTTCAACCACCAGGCATGCCCAGGGGTATGGAAAGGCTATGTTGTGCACTCATAAGTCATGCCATCATATTCAGATCTGAGGATTATATAACAGCACTGTACTCAAATGTCATCAGAACACTAACAGAGTATAATGCTCCCTTTGCATGTACCTTACCAGACACCTGCAGCAGCTGGAGAGGCCATAGGGCTTTCTTACCAAGAAAATACAGAGCTTACAAAACATGCAATGATGTACATGGATAGAATGAAAGCCCTGTCACTGTAATCTGTATCGTATAAGATGAGGTGACTTGTGCCTGGCCTCCAGGTCAGTCTCTGACCCTGCCATGGCGGGAATACTGCACATCCACAAATCAGCTATAGCAGATGACATCAGCAGAGTCCAGTGAGGAGAAATGCTAATAGCAGTGTCCCACATATAAAATGTACACTGTAATGTCAAACAATGGAACAAACACACATACACACCCTAGCTGACTGCAGTGAGAACAGAACCCCTACTTATCTAAATACATCAACTAGAGAACTCTATATTTAAAGCAAGTGACACAGCTCAAGTCTGACTCTTACAAGGCTACAGGACAACTTATTGTAGATGACATCAGCACTGGATGTTGGAGAGAAGGTGTTGGGAGGCCTGCATGAAATGGATGTGTGGATGTGTAGGCTTGTGTAAGTATCAAAATACTGAGAATGCATGGAACTGGAGTGGCAACTGTCAGACTTATGCTCCTCTGGCTAGATAGGTAGACAGACAGACACACACACACACACACACACACACACACACACACACACACACACACACACACACACACACACACACACACACACATTGACTGCAGTCAGAACAGAACCCCTACCTATCTAAGGTACACAGACTAGAGAACACAGTACTTTAAGCAAGTGCTACAGCACAAGTCTGACACTTACAAGGCTGCAGGACAAATTATGGTGGATGACATCAGCACTGGATGCTGGAGAGAAGATGTTGGAAGGCCTGCATGAAATGGATGTAGGCTTGTAAAGTGTCAAAATACTGGGAATGCATGGAATTGGAGTGGTAACTGTCAAATACACACTTATGGTCTTCTGGCTAGATAAACACACACACACACACACACACACACACACACACACCCGCGCGCACACACACACACACACACACACACACACACACACACACACACACACACACACACACAACCAGTTGACTGTAGTGAGAACAGACCCCCTATTTAAAATAAACATACTAGAGAACACAGTACTTTAAGAAAGCACCACAGCACAAGTCTGACTCTTACAAGGCTGCAGGACAACTTAAGGTAGATTATATCAGCACTGGATGTTGCTGTGAAGATGTTGGGAGGCCTGCATGAAATGGATGTGTAGGAGTGTGCAACTGTCAAGGTAGTTCAAGTTCTGCTCATTACCAAATTGATGAGTGTGCAATGAGTATTATCTGGTGGTTGTGTTCCAATGTGCAGGTATAGTTTAAGAGACAGCTTTACAAACTACATGCAAACAGGTGTCTACATTACTACAAGTATTTGAAAATCTGAATGTGTATTGCCATTCTAAAGATGTGGATGGTGTATTACACAACATTACTTATTAATTTATGTTGTGTAGGTGCTATATTTCTGAACAAATACTGAGAGACCAGGGTTGCAGTGCATAGGGAGAGGTAACAAATTGCTGCATTGCAAATATCTGACATATTTTTTAGATAGGGCCTTTATTTTGTTATGTTTCCACATATAATTTCATGCCATGGAGACTAAATGGAGATGCTAATATATAGTTTGCATAGCAGAATGGTGAGCAGCGGGTATGTAATACTTTTAAATAAGTAGTGATAATGCAATGAAATTATGCTTATACTATATTCACCTTGTGTAATTATATTTTACTTTAGTGCAAAATGTTTAAGTATCAGTGTGCAGAGGTAAACCACACTACAGAAGTGCTGTTTGCCATCACTTGGCATTGGTGTGCATTGCCCAATTCTGTGCAAACATAGAGGACAAAAATTGAAGGGCCCATTGCTTTTTTTGCTACTTATGTGTGTTGTGTGTGATTCTATTTTTTGAACAGATTATAGCTGTTAAAGTGTGGTGGATAGGAAAGTGGTGAAATGGGGAGCAAGCAGGGGAAAGAACAAAGAGAAAGAAATACAGCAGTGTGCAGGATGGAGGTAGAAAAGAATCATAGTTATCGATTTCTTTAACAGTGTAAACTGAAAATATGTACAGAATATTAGCTGAATTTAGACTGTAACCTCCACAAAGTAGGGTGACAATAATACATCATAATGTATAGCCAATTGGACCAAATTAAGTTTGTCAAGAAGACACATAAGCAAAATGGAGAGCTATGTATGAGACAATTTTTTTTGTGGGACTGGTGACCATTATTTTTTAATTCAGTAAGAGAGGAATGCTGGACAAGGGGCATTGGTATTTCTGGTTCAGGTAAGTTAGGAAGGTGAGGAAGTAAATGCAAACAAACAAGACAAAACACAGGGATAGTGAGGGACACAAAAGGTTTGAAGATACCATGATTGGGATGAGGGAGGGGACAACGTAAGCTCATGCCCACCAAACATGGAGACAGTGAGAATCTATTCCTCATCCACAGGACTCTCACCATGGTCTGCTTACTTCATTGGGTGCTGGAGTGCTTGACATCTTCTTCTCCTATGTACCGTGAAGGAGAGCAGCTTCTCCATCTAGTGTAGGTGTAGACCAGTGGTGCAGTGCACAACCCTGTGCACCAGCTCTGGCATCTCCTGGGATGTGATGAAATCCCCTCCTCTGCCACTATTCTCAGAGGGTGCCACAGCACCATCTTCTGGGATAGTGCTACCTGAGGGTGCAGGTAGTGTAGGGCCAGCAGAAGCAGTGCTGCCAGGTTGGGTCCCAGATGGGCTGGGCATCAGTGCTGGAACCAGAGGAATGAGGCCAGGCTGAACCACTGCAGCTGGCCTACCTTGCTGTTCTGTGAAGCATTTAGTGATTTGTTACAGATGGTTGACATGGAGACATTTTGATGACACATAATAGAAAATAAAAAAGAAGAGAAAAGGGTTGGGGTGAGAGACAAAAAGTGATAAAATTAGTGCCATCATATCAGCAAAAAATGTACTATCATAATTATACAACTATTTTATATGAACTATTATATTTAAGTATACATCCTATCAACTACAAACTATAATCACTGATTGCTTATAGCATTCATTGCAATGTGCATATGCTGCACATATGCTTGGTCCAAGTATACTGATTGCAGTTAATATCATGGCATTTATGACACGTGTATAGAGTTCAGTTTATGTAATATTATGAAAGAAGTGCAGTATTGTATAATTGCAGCTCATAGTACTTAAACCCACTGCCTCTGACTACAGTCTTACACTTGACTCCTAAAGCTGGTTTGTGGTACAGATTTAAGCATGCATACTTGCTTTTACAGTTAGGATATGCATGCTCAGTTTGCTACTACTGCACAGAATACCAAACAAATCTATCATTAACTTTTAAACCTGCAATAAAACTTCTGTTGTGCTGCATACATAACAGTTGCTTCCCTCAGTCTCTCCAGATGTTCAGCATGAACCTGCCAAATCAACTCTAATTTTGCATTAACTGTGAAAAGCAAAGAAAAGAATAGAAGAGCATTATGCATTCCAGTCTTGCCTATATTTATCTTTATGTGTATGAAACATTCTCTTGATTAGCATACTTACACAACTGTGGGATACCACCAACATGAAATTCAGTCAACCTCTGGTTGGGTGTATCCCTCTTGCACCTTTGCAGGTCATTGAAGTGGTGCCTACACTGTTTTCCAGTGTGTGTGGTGCCAGTCACACTGGATACAGCCTTAGCCAAACTACTCCAAGCCAAAGCTTTGTACTAGGAGCCAGAATAGTCCCCTGACAGGCTGTGGCATTTTATCAGGAGCCTAATAAATATCCTGGACTCCTGAACACCCCACCTCTTCACCTAAATTGGGCACCTTCCCCTCTAATGTCAGACATGTCTAATACCAAATGTAGAGCAATAGCAAGTAATGATTTCACACCCATTCCTGTTATCATGTTTACTGGTAATGAACAAACTCAAGAAACAATACCAACCACATTTGCATAATGTTAAGCAGAGAGCAAAAGTGCCAGGAAGGAAAGCAGTTTTTGAAATTGGAAGGTTAATCTGAGAGTTGACATTAGTTTGAGGGGCATCTGCTGCTGTAACTATTACGTGAGTTAACTTTTCAGACATGCACTGGGGGCTTAAATTCCATGATGTGACTCATTTTTGTTTTGGCTTTAAACACTTATAAAATTGATTTTTAAACTGTGGGATTCAAACATATGCATAAGTGACAAAACATTTTCTTCCATAGTGGTGATTTTTCATCTTTGCCATACAAAAATTGTTGCTCAGACATAGTCATGAATCATTCATAAATACAGCTGACAGTCTGAGGTGTTAATCATGTGTGTGTGTATTTGTTTGTGTGTGTGACTTGACAAGGTTCTTGAATATGGATTCATTTGTGTATGTGTCATATTTAAGTGTGATGGCTATCCAAGTCCAGATAGCAGAATTATACTTACAAAAATATAGTAGACAGTGTACCCTAAGTCATACATCTGAAAACACAATAAGAGTGTCTTATCCTTCATACATATAATTCATATAGCTCCACTATCTAAAGTGTTATACGTGGGACTGAATATAATGTGAAATAGAACAACAGCAAAAATGTCTGGATCCACTTAGGTTCTTAACCTTGAATTTTTCTTCTGCTACTTCCTCTCTCCTTGCACTTTACTAAAAAAAATTGCACTTTATTTTGCTTTTGCCTTTTCTTAAAATTACTCAGTTGTATTTATGTATTTACTCAATTGTATTATATTTACAAGACAGCTACAACAACTGGAAAGGCTGCAGAAATACCTCACAAAGAGGATTACCAGCCTCAAACAGATGCCCTACGCAGACTGTCTCAAAAAACTCCAGCTTTACTCCGTCGCATATCGCCTACCCAGAGGCGATCTCTGCCTAACATACAAAGCTATGTCAAACCCAGAGCTGCTGGACATGCTCCACTTAAATAAACCCCAATCCCTCTGAGCTACATGCTCTAGGGACCTAAACCTTGTCACCACAATAAACAGAACATGCTGGAGGGATAGATTTCTGTCCCGGAGACTTCCCATATTCTGGAACAAACTACCTATCTATATCAAACAAAGCTCCTCATTAGCACTCTTCAAGAAAAATCTTGATGAGTGGATGGGAAATAGGAAATTCACCTCAGGGATCACCTCTGTGGCTCTGCTCGACAGGGACACAGGAAAATAATTTTCTTGGGTGGCGAAAGCCAGAGTACCTTTTTGGCAAGGCTTGTATATGCCCTAGGCCCGATAGCCTAGTACCTACCTATGAACCTATGAATCTATGTCATGCATTAGAACCCAAGACCATGTGTATGGCAGCCCTACACTTACACCTGTTGCCACAAGAATGTTGAAATAACACTTGTGTATTTTTCTGTCCTTTGGTATAAACTGGACTGTCACAACAGTAAAAAATATGTTGGACTTCCTGTAATAGAACTTGGGACCATCTGTATTACTGCCCTAGACTTACACCTACTGCCACAGAAATAGTTAAAAGACAGTTGTATAATTCCCTATTCATTCTTATATTTTGTGTGTTAACCACAACACAATGGCACTTAGCATGTTTGCGAGGTGACCAACAGAATGAATAGAATGTATCCGTTTTACATTATTGATGGTCTGCATCCTGTCTGCAGGTGTTTGATGGCTGCAGGTGTTGAGGAACCTTGTTAACTGCCATTCAGCATTGCTTAGAGGCATTGTGCAGTGAAAAACAAAAACTGCAACAATGTATCCTTTTTTGACCTTTACACCATCTACACCCTGTCTGTAGGTGTTCTGTCTGCTTCCTGTGTGGGCCTATAGTCCAGGTTTGTGCACTAAGTGTTGCGTAATTGAGATAAGCTCAGCTAAACCTGCCATTCATTGTGTTTCTCCATTTCCCTTGTTGCACTAAGCCACTCACCGTGCAAACAGCGGCATAAAAAATAAAAAATAAACAAACAAATAAATAAATAAATAGATAAAAAGAAAATTAGTTGAAATGAAAGACAATCTATGAAATAAAGACTACAAAATTTGTATTTGAAATGAATAAAAGCAATCTGTGAAATAAACACTACAACATTTTGTCTGTACACATGAAATATTTTTACACAGGCTTGGATTTGAACTTTCACTCCAATGAACCTTCAGAACAGAGTGAGGGTGTCTTATCCTTCTTTGCCATACAAACAGCTTTGCAGCAGGGAACTGAAATTATTCTGTAAACAATCAACTGCAACATCATCCACAGTACTAACCAAATATATGACAGTGATATGACATGACAGTACATGTATTAATTTCAAATGTAGTGCACTGGATGGTCATATAACCATTTATGACTATTGCTTGCAAAAATACAGCTCTGTCTGGCAGTATTTCTTTCCTTACTAAGTTAAGCATGAGCATTTTCAACAAAATGTTAGTTTTTCTACGATAGATGTGATTGATCTTTTCACATCAATACCCCACAAGGAATGTCTGGAATATTTTCATTCAGCTATTCTGGAATTAACCAATGTGGACATACTATGATAAACTTTATTATGGAAGTTATGAACATCATATTTTACAATAATTTTTTTACCTTTTAGGGGGAGTTTTTCCGTCAACTAAGAGGAATAGCCATGGGTGCAAGTTGCGTCCCCATGTATGCTAACTTGGTTATGTATACTTGGGATTGTACTTTTATCTTTAACTCTGAGTATGATAAATGGTTTAACTTCATTTTTTGGGCTGACATATTTTTTTTTCTCTGGAAAGACCAAGGGACATTTATAGAAGACTTTTGTACTTACATTAGCAACACAACAACTTTTCTCAAATTCACCCACACGCACTCTGATCACAAAATTAATTATCTTGATGTCACACTATACAGAGATTTGGACAAGGAATGTTTTGGATCTGCTATTTTCAGGAAAGCAATGAATACAACAGTTACCACCCATGGCATATTAAAAGAAACATTTTCAATGGACAACTGGTCAGAGCTGCTAGGATGTGCTCAGATTTGGTGAACTTCAAAGCGGAGGTAAACAAAGTAACCTATATGTTTACAGAAAGAGGTTACCCTCAAGACCTTTTGAAAAAAGTTATATGATGAAATTAATGTTGGCTGGGGCAACAAATACAAACCCTTGTTGGGGTTAGATCAGATTAATATCCCTATTCCCCCATTAATATCCCTATTCCCCCCAAGAATTCTTCCAAAAACAGCAGCTACATCAATGCTATGGTACTACCTTATGGGTCACATTGAAAGGAAATTAAAAAGATACTAGCCAAAAACTGGTGTATTTTTAAAGGTAACTTGGAGATTTTTGTCATTTCTAGGTGGTACACCTAAATTTGTCTTTAAAACAGGAAGGAACTTTTAAAACTCACTAGAAAACCATAAAAAGGACCTTTCAGTGCATAAATAAACTGGTACAAAGAGATGTGGTGCATGTAATCAGTGTTTTTACATTTTAAACAATAACAAGGTTGAGGTAATGTCCTCACAACAGAAATCTTTTTAGGGGATGGAAATTGTACATCTAAGGCGGTGGTTTATCTCACTCTCTGTGATGGTTGTGGGAATTTCTATGTAGGTAAAACTAAAAGACAGATAAGAAAAAGAATCTATGAACATTTATATGCTATCAACAAGAGAAACCCCAACCATGCAGTGTTTAGGCATAAATTATTATGCCCTACCTACACTAGGTTTCTTTTTGGTATCTTGGAAACTGTTCCTTTCTCTCCCATGGGGTGGTGCATGGGAAACAGAATTAGAGAGGAGAGAGCTAATAAGGCAACTAAGACTTAATGCTACAAGACTTTCTGGGTTAAATGAATACACATCTATTACCCCTATTCCAAATGACTCCACCCCCAAAAAAATGTTGGCACCCTGTCTGGCAGCGGCTGCTTCGGATACCTACAAAAAGTGTACTACTTGTCTTGCCTGTTTATCAGAAACAACAGAAAAAACAAATTTAAGTGCAAGAAATGAAGGTATGATTAACTACAATGCTGAGAATCTTCTGGAAATCTGATCTCATATCTTGTTGTGCTGCATGCTTGATAAACTGCTAGCAGAGAACCATGTACAGTCAAACACACTCCAGGAATTCCTGCAGCTTGGAATCTTACTGGAACATAGTAAAAACTGCAGAAACCTGTCAAACCTATCTAATCAGTTGACAATCAGATATGGGAAGCATATTAAAAGGAAAAGATGTGAAAGTTCAAGAAAATGAGGCTCTAGAGCAAGAACTTTGCAACAAGAGGGGGGAACACTCTGGATAAGATGTACACAAATGTAAAACTGGCCTACAAGGCAGTACCTTATCCACATCTGGGCAACTCAGACCATCTGGCCATCATGCTGCTTCCTGCATACACACCACTGCTGAAAAGGGGCAAACCTGCAACCAAACAAGTAAGGATATGGCCTGAGGGAGCAGTCTTGGCACTACAGGACTGCTTCGAATGTGCAAACTGGTTGGTGTTTAGAGAGGCAGCTGTAAAGAACCACTATGTTGACCTGGAGGAATATACAGAATCTGTAATGGTCTATATTTCAAAATGTGTTGATGACATAACAGTCATCAAATGTATCATCAAGCATGCTTATCAGAGACCCTGGCTATCTGGTGAAGTATATGAGCTCCTAAAGGCACAAAATGCTGCATTTAAATCTAAAGACAAGCTGCTTTAAGAGAGGTCAGAGCAAATCTAAGCAGAGATATAAAGGAGGGTAAGAGGCCCTATGGATGTAAAATTCAAGGACACTTCTCTGACCAAAGGGACTCCAGACATCTCTGGCAAGGCATACAAGCCATAACTGACTACAGACCTGCATCCTCCCCATGTGATGACTGAACAAACTAAATATCTACTTCAGCAGATTTGAGATGGACAACAACACTGTGCCAAATAAGCTCCCTGTCAAAGAGGCTGAGGAGGTGCTATTTCTAAGAACATCTGATATTCTGAAGACCTTGAGATGAATAAACCCAAGAAAAGCAGGTGGCCCTGATTGTGTTATACGTGGGACTGAATATAATGTGAAATAGAACAACAGCAAAAATGTCTGGATCCACTTAGGTTCTTAACCTTGAATTTTTCTTCTGCTACTTCCTCTATCCTTGCACTTTACTAAAAAAAATTGCACTTTATTTTGCTTTTGCCTTTTCTTAAAATTACTCAGTTGTATTTATGTATTTACTCAATTGTATTATATTTACAAGACAGCTACAACAACTGGAAAGGCCGCAGAAATACCTCACAAAGAGGATTACCAGCCTCAAACAGATGCCCTACGCAGACTGTCTCAAAAAACTCCAGCTTTACTCCGTCGCATATCGCCTACCCAGAGGCGATCTCTGCCTAACATACAAAGCTATGTCAAACCCAGAGCTGCTGGACATGCTCCACTTAAATAAACCCCAATCCCTCTGAGCTACATGCTCTAGGGACCTAAACCTTGTCACCACAATAAACAGAACATGCTGGAGGGATAGATTCCTGTCCCGGAGACTTCCCATATTCTGGAACAAACTACCTATCTATATCAAACAAAGCTCCTCATTAGCACTCTTCAAGAAAAATCTTGATGAGTGGATGGGAAATAGGAAATTCACCTCAGGGATCACATCTGTGGCTCTGCTCGACAGGGACACAGGAAAATAATTTTCTTGGGTGGCGAAAGCCAGAGTACCTTTTTGGCAAGGCTTGTATATGCCCTAGGCCCGATAGCCTAATACCTACCTATGAACCTATGAACCTATGTCATGCATTAGAACCCAAGACCATGTGTATGGCAGCCCTACACTTACACCTGTTGCCACAAGAATGTTGAAATAACACTTGTGTATTTTTCTGTCCTTTGGTATAAACTGGACTGTCACAACAGTAAAAAATATGTTGGACTTCCTGTAATAGAACTTGGGACCATCTGTATTACTGCCCTAGACTTACACCTACTGCCACAGAAATAGTTAAAAGACTGTATAATTCCCTATTCATTCTTATATTTTGTGTGTTAACCACAACACAATGGCACTTAGCATGTTTGCGAGGTGACCAACAGAATGAATAGAATGTATCCGTTTTACATTATTGATGGTCTGCATCCTGTCTGCAGGTGTTTGATGGCTGCAGGTGTTGAGGAACCTTGTTAACTGCCATTCAGCATTGCTTAGAGGCATTGTGCAGTGAAAAACAAAAACTGCAACAATGTATCCTTTTCTGACCTTTACACCATCTACACCCTGTCTGTAGGTGTTCTGTCTGCTTCCTGTGTGGGCCTATAGTCCAGGTTTGTGCACTAAGTGTTGCGTAATTGAGATAAGCTCAGCTAAACCTGCCATTCATTGTGTTTCTCCATTTCCCTTGCTGCACTAAGCCACTCACTGTGCAAACAGTGGCATAAAAAATAAAAAATAAACAAACAAATAAATAAATAAATAGATAAAAAGAAAATTAGTTGAAATGAAAAACAATCTATGAAATAAAGACTACAAAATTTGTATTTGAAATGAAGAAAAGCAATCTGTGAAATAAACACTACAACATTTTGTCTGTACACATGAAATATTTTTACACAGGCTTGGATTTGAACTTTCACTCCAGTGAACCTTCAGAACAGAGTAAGGGTGTCTTATCCTTCTTTGCCATACAAACAGCTTTGCAGCAGGGAACTGAAATTATTCTGTAAACAACCAACTGCAACATCATCCACAGTACTAACCAAATATATGACAGTGATATGACATGACAGTACATGTATTAATTTCAAATGTAGTGCACTGGATGGTCATATAACCATTTATGACTATTGCTTGCAAAAATACAGCTCTGTCTGGCAGTATTTCTTTCCTTACTAAGTTAAGCATGAGCATTTTCAACAAAATGTTATTTTTTCTACGATAGATGTGATTGATCTTTTCACATCAATACCCCACAAGGAATGTCTGGAATATTTTCATTCAGCTATTCTGGAATTAACCAATGTGGACATACCATGATAAACTTTATTATGGAAGTTATGAACATCATATTTTACAATAATTTTATTACCTTTTAGGGGGAGTTTTTCCGTCAACTAAGAGGAGTAGCCATGGGTGCAAGTTGCGTCCCCATGTACGCTAACTTGGTTATGTATACTTGGGATTGTACTTTTATCTTTAACTCTGAGTACGATAAATGGTTTGTTTAACTTCATTTTTTGGGCTGACATATTTTTTTTTTCTCTGGAAAGACCAAGGGACATTTATAGAAGACTTTTGTACTTACATTAGCAACACAACAACTTTTCTCAAATTCACCCACACGCACTCTGATCACAAAATTAATTATCTTGATGTCACACTATACAGAGATTTGGACAAGGAATGTTTTGGATCTGCTATTTTCAGGAAAGCAATGAATACAACAGTTACCACCCATGGCATATTAAAAGAAACATTTTCAATGGACAACTGGTCAGAGCTGCTAGGATGTGCTCAGATTTGGTGAACTTCAAAGCGGAGGTAAACAAAGTAACCTATATGTTTACAGAAAGAGGTTACCCTCAAGACCTTTTGAAAAAAGTTATATGATGAAATTAATGTTGGCTGGGGCAACAAATACAAACCCTTGTTGGGGTTAGATCAGATTAATATCCCTATTCCCCCATTAATATCCCTATTCCCCCCAAGAATTCTTCCAAAAACAGCAGCTACATCAGTGCTATGGTACTACCTTATGGGTCACATTGAAAGGAAATTAAAAAGATACTAGCCAAAAACTGGTGTATTTTTAAAGGTAACTTGGAGATTTTTGTCATTTCTAGGTGGTACACCTAAATTTGTCTTTAAAACAGGAAGGAACTTTTAAAACTCACTAGAAAACCATAAAAAGGACCTTTCAGTGCATAAATAAACTGGTACAAAGAGATGTGGTGCATGTAATCAGTGTTTTTACATTTTAAACAATAACAAGGTTGAGGTAATGTCCTCACAACAGAAATATTTTTAGGGGATGGAAATTGTACATCTAAGGCGGTGGTTTATCTCACTCTCTGTGATGGTTGTGGGAATTTCTATGTAGGTAAAACTGAAAGACAGATAAGAAAAAGAATCTATGAACATTTATATGCTATCAACAAGAGAAACCCCAACCATGCAGTGTTTAGGCATAAATTATTATGCCCTACCTACACTAGGTTTCTTTTTGGTATCTTGGAAACTGTTCCTTTCTCTCCCATGGGGTGGTGCATGGGAAACAGAATTAGAGAGGAGAGAGCTAATAAGGCAACTAAGACTTAATGCTACAAGACTTTCTGGGTTAAATGAATACACATCTATTACCCCTATTCCAAATGACTCCACCCCCAAAAAAATGTTGGCACCCTGTCTGGCAGCGGCTGCTTCGGATACCTACAAAAAGTGTACTACTTGTCTTGCCTGTTTATCAGAAACAACAGAAAAAACAAATTTAAGTGCAAGAAATGAAGGTATGATTAACTACAATGCTGAGAATCTTCTGGAAATCTGATCTCATATCTTGTTGTGCTGCATGCTTGATAAACTGCTAGCAGAGAACCATGTACAGTCAAACACACTCCAGGAATTCCTGCAGCTTGGAATCTTACTGGAACATAGTAAAAACTGCAGAAACCTGTCAAACCTATCTAATCAGTTGACAATCAGATATGGGAAGCATATTAAAAGGAAAAGATGTGAAAGATCAAGAAAAAGAGGCTCTAGAGCAAGAACTTTGCAACAAGAGGGGAGAACACTCTGGATAAGATGTACACAAATGTAAAACTGGCCTACAAGGCAGCACCTTATCCACATCTGGGCAACTCAGACCATCTGGCCATCATGCTGCTTCCTGCATACACACCACTGCTGAAAAGGGGCAAACCTGCAACCAAACAAGTAAGGATATGGCCTGAGGGAGCAGTCTTGGCACTACAGGACTGCTTCGAATGTGCAAACTGGTTGGTGTTTAGAGAGGCAGCTGTAAAGAACCACTATGTTGACCTGGAGGAGTATACAGAATCTGTAATGGTTTATATTTCAAAATGTGTTGATGACATAACAGTCATCAAATGTATCATCAAGCATGCTTATCAGAGACCCTGGCTATCTGGTGAAGTATATGAGCTCCTAAAGGCACAAAATGCTGCATTTAAATCTAAAGACAAGCTGCTTTAAGAGAGGTCAGAGCAAATCTAAGCAGAGATATAAAGGAGGGTAAGAGGCCATATGGATGTAAAATTCAAGGACACTTCTCTGACCAAATGGACTCCAGACATCTCTGGCAAGGCATACAAGCCATAACTGACTACAGGCCTGCATCCTCCCCATGTGATGACTAAACAAACTAAATATCTACTTCAGCAGATTTGAGATGGACAACAACACTGTGCCAAATAAGCTCCCTGTCAAAGAGGCTGAGGAGGTGCTATTTCTAAGAACATCTGATATTCTGAAGACCTTGAGATGAATATACCCAAGAAAAGCAGGTGGCCCTGATAATATTATGGGAAGGGTTTTAAGATACTGTGCTAACCAGCTGTCCACTGCACTAACAGATATATTCAACACATCTCTGCAACTAGTCATTGTACCCAGTTGTTTCAAAAATATGACAATCATTCCCTTACTCAAAAAATCCTAACCAACAAGCCTAAATGACTAGTGGCCAGTTGCACGTACAGCAACAGTAATGAAGTGTTTTCAGCAGTTGATCAAGAACCATATCTCTTCAAGCCTACCTGCACCACTGGATACATTACAGTTTGCTTATAGATCTAACTGCTGCATATCTGATGCAATCGCTATAGCACTTCATGAATCCTTGGCACATCTAGAGAACAAGAATTGCTATGTCAGAATGCTGTTCCTCAGTTTTAGTTTCACCTTTAACACTGTCATCCCCCAGAATCTGATATTGAAACTGAAACAGTTGGGCATCAACACCCCCCATATAACTGGATATTGGACTTTCTTATCAACAGACGCCAAAAAATATGTAATGAAAATAACAGTTCAGGCAGTATTACACTGAGCATAGGTGTCCCTCAGAGCTGTGTCCCGAGTCCTCTCCTGTTCACCTTGTTAATGCATGACTGCATGGCCAAGCATAAATCCACCAAAATCAACAAGTCTGAAGATGATACCACTGTCTTAGCTCTTGTCAGAAATGGTGAGGAAACAGCCTACAGGGATGAAGTGGAGCATCTAATAGGCTGGTGCAACAGCAACAATCTGGCCTTAAATGTAAGCAAGACCAAAGAATTAATAGTGGATTTCAGTAGGATGCAGGAGATACATCAACCTCTGAAAATTAATGGGATGGCAGTGGAAAGGGTCAAAAACACCAAGTTCCTGGGGGTGCACATCTCAGATGACCTATCCTGTTTGACTCATATTAGCCACACAGTGAAGAAGGCACAACAGCATCTGCACTTGCTACAGAAACTGAGGATAGCAAACTTGTCTTAGTCCATCCTCAAAGCCTTCTACAGGGGGACCTTTGAGAGCATCATCTCAAATAACATAATAGTTTGGTATGGTAACTGCAAAGTATCTGATCGCAAGGTTCTCCTGAGGGTAGTAAGGACAGCAGAAATAGTCATTGGTTCCTCTCTCCCATCCATGGATGATCTGCACAAGACTCAGTGTGTGGGAAGGGCTAGGAAGATAATCAGTGATCTTACTCACCCTGGCCATGGCATTTACTTCTGCCTTTCCTCAGGCAGGCGGTATCGAAGCTTAGACTACAAAACATCTAGACTGAACAGGAGCTTCTTCCCTCTATCCATAAGGCTGCTACACTTGAATACCAGGCATGACAGTGAATAAACAGATCAATTTGCCACTTGCTGTGAAGTATCATCTATAGTAATCACGCTGGCAAATACCTTCATAAACTGGTACAGTTAGCGTGATTTCTCATGCAATTACTTCCTGAATGTGCAATGATCAGGAGTGAGTCACCACTCCATACATGTGCAATATGAACATCAGAATATATCATACTACAACTGGAAGTACAATATCTAAGCAACCACAATGTGAAGTCATTGTCTTTGTAATACCTACTAGTATAATATTGTCTAATGTCTTCCTGTCCAATTGTGGTAATTTTGTATTGTTAATATTTTAATTATTACTGTATGTGCATCAGTCTTATTGTCACTCAAACTATGTATTCACTGTTATGTCTTGCACTGGGTCCAAAGCAACATAAATTTGTTCAGTTTGCACTGCTGTGTATATCTGATCGACAATAACGTTTACTTTGACTTTGAATCTGACATTCTAAAAAAAAACACAGAGCAGGTAAACTTTAATACTAGCTAGCTCTGTATACTTCCTAGCCTTTTTACAAGGCACATGAATAAGCCTATTTTTACACTTTACATTTTAGCACTTTTTAAACTTTTTAACGCTACAATAAGTCTTTGCATATTTTTTATTCACTCATTTTTTCATAGGTTTTAAATATGAATTACACACACCAAGTTGTTTTAGTATGAATTTTAGGTGCAGTGATTTTTTTCATGTATTAAAACTATTTAATTTTGTATATCTCTTTAACTTCTACTGTTTACTTGATTGTGACTGATGATTGGTCATTCTGTAACTTATGTTGATATTTAATGGAATTTCTACCTTGTAAGCAATGGTTATGAAGAAGTCCCAAGGTTTGGGATGAAAGCACAGACTGTATTTATGTTTCTGTTTTTTAATATAAGTAATATTTGAACTAAGACTGGAGTTTGTGGCATTATTTATGAAGTTTCTAAGATACTGCTAAGTGTTGGCAAACCTCCAACTTTCTTAGTAGTCTGCACAGTTTTTGAAGTCACCAGGTAGCATTGCTAAGCTGACCTAGTTACTAAAGAATGTTCTACAAGCGTGTTTGAGGCTGTCACTACTATTTAAGCCACCCAAGTATTACTATGTGAGCCTTATTGTGTTATTTGGTATTTTTTATGGTGTTAAATGAAAAACACTGTAATAAAAAGATCAATACACAGGAGGTTCAGGTTCAGGTTCTTTACTAGTGTACACCAGGAGGCAATAAACGTACAAGTACAGAATTTTGTCTGAATGAAACAGGAAGAACACAACTTTTATAGTATTTCTTACTAGTATTAACCCACCAGGCTGACATAGTCAGTCACAAGGGGTTTTACATCACTTTAGCTTACAATATTCTATTCATCTAAAATCCTGATACTACATTTTGCTTAAAATGTTTTTCTGGTAAACAACGTGGCCTTGCTAGCCACCTGGTTAGTTACAATACCCTTTTACAAAAGTTTCCACTCAAGGTTCTAAATTAATTCGAACATAATAGTAGATACAGTTCTCAATACATTTCTCTTGTTACATGTATCACTTCTTCCTTGCAGATGGTGCGTTATCTAGCAACATATACAAGGTCAATTGCTCAAACAGGAAAGAGCAGAAGATTCTCATTATTTCACACATTTAATTTCCTGACCCAGCAGATAATCACTTGTGAGAAGCATAAACATCAATTCTTGCTGAGCTAGCAGCTGCTGGGGTCAGAGGCCAACTTGCAAAAAGGCACACTGCAGTTTCCAAAAGCTTCTTACAGTTTCATATGAATTAATTTTTCTTGTCATAACATTAATAGAATAAAATGCATTATATCTTTCTTATTTGTTAATAAGCACTAAACATATACATTAATACATATTTTTCTAACATTTTCCCCGTTAATACTTTTTATTCTATTCTCAGAAGTGAAAGCAGTCTTATTTCTTCTCTTAACCTCTTCCACTTAGGATTTGCAGTTAAGAGAGTCATTCAGTTTAGACTTCAAGGAGAATTTCATTTGGAACCAATTCCTCAAGTTCAATGTCTTGATACAAGGTTTCAGAGACAGACATATCTATAAAATCTTTAATTAATCTTTTCATGCAGGGGATTCCACAACAAACACATGCTCCTAATAGGAGTAAACCCACACACAAAATAACAGTTTTCAACTTTAGTGCTAATATGCACTAGCCCTGCATGAAACATTTTCTTATCTATGATTGACAATTGTTTAATCAAAACAGGATTAATTTGTACTTCATTTAATGTCGTTTTCATTGAGTTCAAATATGAATCATAGTTAGTATTGCAAACAGTACTCCCAGTTTTAGTCTTAATATAACATTTATAAGATATTGTTATGTTACAGTTACTCCAGCCCACCTGGAGAGTATCATTTTTGAAAAAACACACAATCCCCTTTTGTGTAACAGGTAAATACAATGCTATTTTATCCTGTGATCTCACAGTTCCTGTGTCAAAAAGTAAATTTTCCCAAGTCTCATTGATCCCTAAAGGAACAGCGGTCATTAGTAGTCCTCCATATGCTGTTGGTATAGCTGTACAAACCCAGCAGTTTGAAATGTTCATAGTCTCAGCATATACACGTTTAATTGCTAGGTATGTGTTAAAGTTTGGATGCCAGTCTATGGATGTTTCATCACGTTTATCCAGTTTTACTTGTGTGGTTGAGAAATGAAAAAACCACAACAAAAAGAAAATTGTCAAAAGTACAGTCAACAAGTGTACACTCAATAATATGATTATGCAACATTTTTGAGGTTGGTCTGAATTTCTCTCTTTGGCCATTTTGTTCTTGTTGCATAACAGTTTCAATGTTTTTATCAAGTTGAAAGTTCTTTACCAGTTTACAATGCGTTAAATGAATCCAAGAAGTCCTCTCGGCTATTCTGACCGCAGTAGGCATGGCCAACAGCACCTGGTATGGTCCTTCCCACTTTGGGCTTTTCCAATTTTTTCCTCTTTGTTACCTTCACCCAGATCCAGGACCCCAGGGCTAGAATCGCTTCCAATGGTCTGGTCTGTTCTTTATCTGAAAAAGAGTTAAACTGCAAAAGAGATTTATTTGTTAACAGTTTCCTCATATAACTTGCTAGTGAACTATCAGCCTCCTGGTCTGCAGACATGAGAGCTTTCCACTGAGGTACATTATATGCCCTCCCAAACACCATTTTAAAAGGAGTTAAACCCTTTGCATTTGGAACTGTTCGCATACTCAGCAGCACCAGAGGAAGACAGTGCACCCAGTTCTTCTGTGTTTCGCTGACTAACTTTCTAAGTTTGTTCTTAAGGACTCCATTGTGCCTCTCCACCAGTCCTGCAGACTGAAGGTGATAAGCAAAATCACAAAGAAGCGTCCCAATTGCTGTATGGTCTGATTCACAAAATGTGTACCATTGTCACTATAGATCCTTTCCGGTATACCAAATTTAGGGATAATCTCCTTTATGAGAGCTTTTGCCACTGTTGTTGCATCCGGGTTTTTAGTCAGAAAGGCTTCCACCCATTTGGAAAACATATCTACAATGACAAGGCAGTACTTTTTGTTGTTACATTTGTTCAGTTCTATAAAATCCATACAAATAGTATGGAACGGATATGGCGGTGTAGGAAAACTTCCTTGTTTAGGTTTTAATGCCCCTTGTGCATGATGTTTGTTACAAATATGACATGCCGCACAAAAGTTTTTTGTGTAATTTGTGAATCCATATGTTTGGAATATTCGGTTTACTAACTGTACCATCCCCCCTGTTGAGACATGGCACTGCCCATGGCTCAACAAAGCTGCATATCTAAACAAATTAGACGGCAAAACTGTTTTTTTCTCTTTGGAGATGTACAGTCCGTTTTCAAGGATTGCTCCTCGTTTTTCCCATTTTTGTTTCTCTGCTTTTTGTAGTAAGCATCTGCATCGTTTTTAACATTTCTAAATCTAAAATTTCAGAGGGTTGTAATTCCTCGTCTAAAAGTAAAGTTTCTGAGTCTGAAGCTGCTTGTTTTGCAGCTGCATCAGCTCTTGCATTTCCTTTTGAAATTTTGTCCTGCTGTTTTGTATGAGCTACGCATTTGCAAATAGCTACTTTAGTAGGTAATTGAATAGATTCTAACAATTCTAAAATAAATTGCGCATGATTAATTGGTTTACCACTAGATGTTATCATCCCTCTATTTTTCCACTGCTGTGCAAAAACATGTACAGTAGAGAAAGCATACTGACTGTCAGTATATATGTTTACACATTTGTCTTTTGCTAAGGTACAAGCTCGTGTTAAGACAATCAATTCTGCTGCTTGTGCAGGCAAGTTATGTGGTAAGGAATGGGCTTCTAAGGTTTCAGTGTCTGTAACTATTGCATACCCCACTAGATTTTTCCCTGTAGGGCCCGTTCTGCATGAGCCGTCCACGTAATATGTCACCTCGGCCTTATCCAAGGGAATATTCGTGAGATCTTGTTTGGGTAATGTTTTCTGCTCAATTTCCTGCAGGCAACTGTGTGGTGTGCCATCCGCAGGGGTTGGGAGCAAAGTTGATGGATTTAATGTCGTGCATCGTTCAATTGTCATATGAGGTTGGCTCAACAGTATAGTCATACAGGAAAGGTGTCTAGCAGGAGAAAGATATGCTACCTTTTCTTGCAGTAAAATTATCGCAACTGCATGAGGCACTCTCAATGTGAGAGGGTGGAATAACACCACTGAGGCTGAAGCCTGTACTGCCATTGCAGCTGCAACAACTGCTTGCACACAGTGGAGCAAGGATCGCACCACTGGGTCTAACTGTGATGAATAGTAAGCTATGGGGCGTTGCTTATCCCCATGTTGTTGTGTCAACACTGATGTCATATATTCTTGCTTACAGTCTACAGTTTGAAAGAAACGTTTATGATAGTTTGGTAGTCCTAAGACTAATGAAGAAGCTATCAATTGCGTCAACCTGCAGAAAGCTATTTCTGCTTCAGGTGTCCATTGTAATAAATCCTGTGCTGCCATCGGCTTTTTGTATATGAGGTCAATCAGCGGAGCAGATTCCAAAGCATAGTTTGGTATCCAACTCCGGCAGAAATTAGTTGTTCCCAGGAAGGACATCATTTCCTTCTTGGTCGCTGGTTTGGGTGCTTGTAAAATCGCTGTTTTTCTATCCTCATCTAGTATTCTACCTTCTTTGGATATTACATATCCTAGGTATCTAACTTGTTTTCTCCAAAGCTGTAGTTTGCTTTTGTTTACTTTGTGTCCCTGTGTTGCTAAGAATTGTAACAGTGCTATGGTATCCTCCCTGCATTGCTGCTGGGTGGGGGCTGCTAGCAAGATGTCGTCTACATAAAGTAGAATTTGACTACCCCCCGGTGGGGTGAATCCCACCAAATTACGAGCCATTTCTTGTGCGAATATTGTTGGACTTTCACAATATCCCTGTGGTAGTCGAGTATAGGTATACCTTTTTCCCTGAAATGTAAATGCAAACCAATATTGGCTATCAGGATGTATAGGTATTGAAAAGAAGGCATTGCTGATATCTACCACAGAGAAATATTTTTGATGAGGTTTCAAATCATTTAACAAAGTGTGTGGATCTGGCACCGTAGGTGCTCTAAGTATTATTGCATTATTTACAGCTTGTAAGTCCTGAACCATACGCCATTCCCCGTTTGCCTTTTTAACAGGAAATAGGGGTGTATTACATGGTGAATCAGGAGATTCTACCAGGAGATTATACCAGTACTTCTTCCTTAAGTAATGCTGCTATTATATGTTTGATTCCTATTTCTGCATCCTTTCTTAAAGGATATTGTCTCTTCTGTGGTCTGAATGTTGACTTCGATGTAATAGTAACTGGTCCTGCTGTTCGAATAAGTCTGACTTGCCTGTTGACCAAAGAATCCTTGGTATGTTACATAAGGCTTTCTCCTCTTCTTCTAATAAGAATGCTAATCAGCTGTCCTCGCTAGACTGCAAGTGTACAGCTGGGTGTGCCTGTGTTAACCAATTCAGTTTTTGTTTCTGTATTCCCTGCTCTGATAATTCTAAATCAGTTTGTTTCTCCCATCTCGTTACCTTTTCTCTTAGGCCTGCCCATTTTACATTTTTGTTCTTAGTTAAACTGACATGTGGTAATCGATTAGATTTGTATAGTGCAAGGAATTCTTGAGGTAATGAACAGCTAACAACACTGTTTCCCTCAGTATCCCAGTACAGATTACGTAACACTAATCTGTTTGCACGATTTCTGAACAATTCTTGCTCATATTCCTTATCAGGTCCTGGTGTGCTACAGTAATACAGAGTACAATGTAACAAATGCTGTCTGTCAGTGTCAAGGGAGGAAGATTTACTGATGGCTACATTCATCAGTTCCTTGGTCACTGCCCCTGGACCAGTCGTAACTAAGTCCTGGCTGTACCAGTAAAAAGTTTCACCCTCCGGTCGCACCACAAAAGTATCCATTTGTCGTTGTGCCTCCATACCCTGCATAGTCGGAACTACTGCTATGTCAAATATCTGCATAAGGTCCCTACCTAATAGGTTCACTGGACATTTTGCAGAAACAACAATTTTACTCCTTTGAGTCATCCCTGAAACAGGGTCAGTTATTGCTATATCATGGGAAAGTGGTTCCCGGTATAGCTGTCCATTTGCAGCTTTCACTAATATATAATCAGGTGATTGTGAATGTTCTGGTAACTTGGAGGGGTGTATCAGAGTCCGTGATGCTCCTGAATCACACAGGAATTTAACTTCCTTCCCCTCCACCAGAAGTGTAACTTCCGGTTTTATGTCTGCTAGGTAGAGCTCTAGGCTCAATAATACTAAATCTAAAATCTCATTTTCTTCATCTTCCATGTCTACTTGCACTTCCTCTACTCCTTCTATCACATTTACATTTGTCCTCTCTTTATTGTCTTTTCCCAATGATGTTTGACTCTCGTATGGTGTATCTTCACCATCATATAGTCAGTCCTCATCTCCCTTATCCTCTGTGGTTACCTTCTTATTTTGTTTGCAATTCCTAGCTAGATGTACTTTCTTCCTGCACTTAAAGCATTCACCTCTCTTTTTCCTTTCTTCAAAGTCCTCTGACCATTTGTCAGACTGTTTATTTCCCTGTGCATTTTTCTTACCCTTTTTACCAGACTGTAATACATAAACTTCAGCTCCGTCTTCAGCAGTGAAGACTTGCGCTTTCTTTTTCTTTTTGCTATTAAAATGTCTTTCAGCATGTCTAGCATATTCAAGTAAGGCTTGTAACCTACTTGTTCGATGATCTATCATATGCTTCGTAATGAAGCTACTAATAGGTGCAATGCAACCTTTTAAAAATGCATTTTTCAATTGTTGTTCATATGGGGAATCATTCGTTTGATTTTTGGGAACTGTCATACCGCTATGGTTATTAAAACATTCTAATAATCTGGCATACCACCCATCTACTGGTTCATTTTCTTGCTGTAAGCATTGATTAATACAAGTCCAGTCTGCTCTAGGTTTCCATTTCTCAGAGATTCGGTCTGTAAGGCCTTTTACTCTATTGTCAAGTTCTGCGTTGCTATGTGGGAGTGGCTTAAATTCTGCATTATGAGGATTCCAGGTGCCACTAATCATGTGCCAATCTGGACCTACAATTTGTCTAACTACTTTTTCTACTTCTTCCCCATTTAAGTGGTAACTTAACGTCATGCCTTGTAAATCTTCTAGGAATTTTGTAAAATTAACTGTTGGATGGGGAATTCCCTCAGTAGCTTTCCGGATATCCTCCGGTGTCCACGGCCTATATACCAAGAGTGTTGGGTCCTGTCCAACCTGTCCTGCCTGAGGATTTGGTACCTCTATAAGTGGACATATTTCTTCCTCACTCTCAGCTGGTAAATTTCTCTCCATTTGATACGATTCTATGTCCTCCTGTGTTTTACGTGTTCGGGACCTAGTTTCAATGGGATCTCTAACAAACGATTTTGGTTTCACTGAGACATTAGGATACCACAGAGGTGGACCAGCTTGTCCACCCACTTCATATCCTGAAAAAGGGAGTGGGGGGGGTGGAGGAGCCGTTGCTACTACTATATTATTATCTTCTTTGTCTAAAAACAATGCCTTTGAATTATTACTCTTTTGTTCCCTACGGTTTGCTTCCTTAATTCACCTGTGTGCCTGAGGAATGCATAATTGTCGTTGTTTTCTTGCCTGACCTTTTGTATCACTTTTAAGCTGTTTAAGAAGTTTAACAAGTGAAGATTTGTCTAATTTCCCATCAAATTCATATTTGTTAACCCATTTTGCATAATATCTAACATTACCTGCACGTTGTAGTTGCATATATTTTGCGTCTTCGGTTAGGGGCGGGTCTCGCGATGTTTTAGTGCACTGATTTCCCATGTTAATAAATGTTACGTAACTCTTTTACCACGTGGTACCACAACTTCAGTTCCTTCCACAGTTTATCTAGAATAACTGCCTACCTTATTCTGTTACCCTGATCTATGACCAAATAAACAGTAATTTTTCTTGTCCCTGATCTGTATGACAAATCTGACAAAAAAACAATATTTACTGTAACCTAGTCCCTGATCTAAAACAGAAAAAAAGGCAAAAAGTCTCCCTACCTAAGCCTCTGGTATTGAGCAGTCATGGTTTGAAGTGGAGATCCGCTCTTCAGCCACAGATCAGAAAGTGGCCAGCCTCTTTAAACGACAATTCAGTCGGAGGTCTTTTCACTCAAGAAGAACCATTTCGGTATCTTCTCCTGCATGCAGTCTTTGACCACCGCTACGCTCTGATCCGCAGCTTCTGAGGGATTCCGGTACGCAAAAGACCAATGTGTTAAATGAAAAACACTGTAATAAAAAGATCAATACACAGGAGGTTCAGGTTCAGGTTCTTTACTAGTGTACACCAGGAGGCAATAAATGTACAAGTACAGAATTTTGTCTGAATGAAACAGGAAGAACACAACTTTTATAGTATTTCTTACTAGTATTAACCCACCAGGCTGATGTAGTCAGTCACAAGGGGTTTTACATCACTTTAGCTTACAATATTCTATTCATCTAAAATGCTGATACTACATTTTGCTTAAAAAGTTTTTCTGGTAAACAACATGGCCTTGCTAGCCACCTGGTTAGTTACAATACCCTTTTACAAAAGTTTCCACTCAAGGTTCTAAATTAATTCGAACATAATAGTAGATACAGTTCTCAATACATTTCTCTTGTTACATGTATCACTTCTTCCTTGCAGATGGTGTGTTATCTAGCAACATATACAAGGTCGATTGCTCAAACAGGAAAGAGCAGAAGATTCTCATTATTTCACACATTTAATTTCCTGACCCAGCAGATAATCACTTGTGAGACGCATAAACATCAATTCTTGCTGAGCTAGCAGCTGCTGGGGTCAGAGGCCAACTTGCAAAAAGGCACACTGCAGTTTCCAAAAGCTTCTTGCAGTTTCATATGAATTCATTTTTCTTGTCATAACATTAATAGAATAAAATGCATTTTATCTTTCTTATTTCTTAATAAGCACTAAACATATACATTAATACATATTTTTCTAACATATGGCTGCACGGTCCCAAGCTGGTTCCCTGTTCTTTTAACTTTTAGCCTTGAAGAAACCATTGTTCTGGCTTTTATTGCTCTAGTATCATTTTGTATCCATGAAAACATAAGAGAAAAAAATATAATCCTCTGCTGCAGCCTGAAAGACAAGCTGAAACATTTATTGCTAAAGGAAAACTTTTCATTATATTTCTTGTTCTCATATTTATTTGTTTCCACATAAAATTTGTTATTAGATTAAGCCAACAATCTTAATCTAGACATTCATGCAAAATTACGAGAAAACATATCAACTCTACAGATATTATAATCTCTGTACTTTTGCACCCCATCCCCCACCTGAACAACCCAAGATTACAACCTATTAACTTAAACATGCTTTTGTTTAGCCTTTCTTCTTTTTTTCATTGCAAAGCCTACATTTCATTATACTAAAAGAGAAGGAAGAATGAAAGAATAGAAGTAGAAATAAAAAAGGCATCTGTTTACTTTAGTAACCATATCACATACAAGAGTGACTAAAATACTTTATTATAAAACATGCACTTTATATTGTGAAAAGTTTCAAATAAATATTGTTAAGGACATAAATAGTTTTCTTTACAGTTACCTTCTTCCCTTCCCCTCAGGGTCTTTCCAAACATTAATAATATGAAGTGAGGCAAATGCTTTTCAGTTCTCCACAAGTTTAACAAAACCAATAAAAGTCCATTCTTTCAACTTTTTGTTATACAGCTTTATTTCACTATTTTGACTGATGCAGTCTCACATTTATAAACTAATTTCCATGTTTCTGGCCTTCTTCCTGTTCATCTCCATCTTCCAAATTCAGATTCTGGTTGAATTCCAAGGTGCTCATGATTCTTCTCATCATCTCCTGTGCTTTTCCCTGTCTCTCAAGCATTTTTCTTTGGAATAATGAAAAATGTTTCACTGGCAAAGTCTCCCCATGTACTTTATTATCAGAAGAATGAGAAGAAGAGTCATGTTTTGCTTGATGGCTGACTTTTTCTTGGCCAAACTCTTGTATTGCCTCCTTAACCCATTTTGCATAACAAAACTGAATTTGATCCTCCAGGAAGAAAATATTCTGAAGACAGATAGATAGAGAAGCTTGAATCTCACATCTACCTCTTGACATTCTATCAGGTGTACAGTGAATAATCATTTTCCACAACATTTTATTGTCTCCACCTTTTAATACTTTGCCCTTTTGACACAGTTTTGTCAGAATCAACTTTTTCTGCTGGTGGGTTTGCATCTTTACTAATACAGGTCTTTGCCACTTTTCCATGACCAGATTTGGAGCATACTAATGGTATGCATTTTCAATTAACATTTCCTGCTGGAGAATACCAGTACAGATGCGTATATGTGCCATCTTAACATTGATACAGTCTGCTCCTTCTAGATTCTCTGGTACAGCAGAAAATTTCAGATTTTCTTAACTTCCTCTGTCCTCTAATTCTGTCCTTTTTTTCAACATTTCTTCTTGAGCAGTTTCATATTCAGGCAGCCTTTTATTCATGTCATCCTCTGATTTTTGCAGTTTTATCAGCTCATCTGAATATCTGTTTAAAACTTTTTCCATTTGTTTCAGCCGTTTGCTATTTGAATTGATATGCTCCTTTAGTTTAATTTATTTTAAACAGTTTGAAGCACATTAGCTTATTTTTCTTCTAGATTACTGGAGTCCATATCTTGCACCACAGTTGGAGCTTCTTATTGAACAGCTTCTGGATTCTTCTCAGTCAGTGTTTTATCTTCACCTTTTCTAGTTAATTTTTTTCAGGCTCTTTTACTTTCTTCTTTGCTGGAATCCAGACAGTATACTTACTAGCTAGTAAATGAATGTATTAAAAGTGACATTTTTCACACAGGGAGAACTTAAGTTAAGGTGGTGATCAGTGTGCAACCATTGTGGAAAGTCCACTATTGTAAATATGGACATTTACTATGAGAATTATGACAATGACTGTTGTGGTATATTGGCAGGGTAGAAGGGCATTATTACTCATTCCTGATATGTTTGTATGTATGTATGCATGTATGTATGTATGTATGCATGTGGACACAGAAATGGCATGCAAGCTCTAAACCAAAGGTACCGAACTATGAATTGTACTGAACCCTAGTGTCTGAGACAGCAATACTAATGACAGCACAACTGCGCCACTTTAATAAAGTCTAAATTCTATATGTACAACATACAAAATTATGGTAGCTTGACAAATGAAACCCTTTTCCCTTTATATTCCAGTGATATTCATTCCTAATACTCAGCTAGTTTCTTTATGTTGCAAATATTTTGTTATAAAAATATTGTAAAAAAATCTCACAAAAGTTGCAAAATGTGACCAGCATATGTCATGGGTAATGTTTCACAGATCAACATGAGATGTGTAAGTAAAATTGCAGTAGTGCTGAAATTAAAGGCAGATGCTGTAGGGAGGCATTATTTCAAGATGTAATGTACAATAGTGTTGTGTAGAATGCTGCAAGTATGTCTTTGTACTAGTGACATACATGCCATGTTACACTGAAATAATGAGACTTTACTTAGGATGTGCTGAGTTCCTTCTGGTAAAAACAACCCAATTTTAAGTGCATCATGATTCATACCACTTCCATATCCTTTCTAAACTGGGGCTTAATTATACTGCTGGTTGGGTTTGAACCAATATAAATATAATAGAATTCTTATCAGATAAGAATACACCCTTAAATAACTTGGAATGCATTTTTCCACTATATGCTTTTTCCCACCATGGCTCCTGACCATCCCCCTACATATAACAGGCCCAGTCAGTTCTTATTTATTTTATTTATCCTTTGTTGACCTAATATTCCCACTAGGCTAGTGGCCTCTTTTCAATGGAAATCTAAGGTGGTATTTATGCTACTAGCGAAATTCCTGGGTATTTCCAAATGAGGGTAATTAGGGGACATTGGACCATAATACATGCAAATAGAATGGAGTTTGTACCTTCACTCACATCCTGGCAATGAGAATACTTTGTTGAACCTAGCACCACCCTGTTGACTGAGTTGTGCACCCAATTCACCAAAACCACTCCTGGTAGCTGAGGTGTCTTGATAGGGATATATTATTACATTCTACTTCACGGCTGTGCTGTCATACACATGCCATTAGTGGCTACTGTCATCAACTTGGGATTGCCATTAACACATCCATCACTCCTGTGCTGACTGGCAGTGTGCAAGTTTCCACTTGGCCTGAATAGGAAAACCACCCCCCTCCCCAGGATGGACAAGTTGGCAAACAACACTTATTCCCATCCTACCTTCCTCACTCGTCCAGTGCATTTGACAGTATTTGAACTTTGGCAATCTGGGTCAGAGCTAGAGCTGTATTGTACTGTACAACAAAGTTGGACAACAGGGACATATTTAGAATTGTAGGTCCTGAAAGTACAAATACTCTTACTTCAAAATTACTTGTTCCTCTCCTATTATATGTTGCCTTACAGTGGATCATAACTAAGAACTAATTTAGAACAGTAAAACCTGAGAAGGCAAGAACCCTAAAGTCTGCTTGTTCAATTCCCACTACAGCCTATCCCTGATGTTAAAAACTGGAAATTAAGTAAATAGTCCTTCACTTCTTTGCCTAACACCAATATCTGGAAGGAAGTTTTTGTGTAAGCCTTCACTTAAAAGACATCTACTATCGAAGCCATTTGCTCAAAGTAGCTACAGCCATCTAGTCTCCATGCTAGATGTGTTTCTTCTAGCTTCACAGTCATATGTATTGTACTAGCAGGGGACCAGCTGACCTACAGCTGCTGACTGTTGAGTTTATCCTCTCTCACTTTGTTCACATCACTGGAACCCATGCAATGTAGATTTACTTCTCTTCCAGCTTGAATGTTATAAATTTGCCATCTCCTCAAGGTGCCATTTCAAAATTGCCATGATAACTCAGCCTTTTCACCTTATATGACCAGCAGGTGTGATATTTACCCTGTCTGTATTCATCAACAACCTATTCTCCACATTTTAACATTTCTACCAAGATATTCATTTGTATTCCTATTCACTACGCCATTAAAGCTAGTTCATTTGCAACTGACACTCCACGGGAGCTTTTAGTGAAATATCTTAGCCCTCAAGTTTAGCAGCTTTAGAGGTAGTTATATTACTTATGGGCCCTTAGGGCACAGCTGCCTGCATTGAGTTGTGATGGGGTTTCACCAAATGGAAGAAAATAGTTTCATTGTATGGCTGTTTGGCCTATTAGATGAAAACAAATTAGCTTTGCTAGAGAAGTTACTTTTATCTTTGGGTAAAGTTTTCATGCATGGAGGTTATTCTGACACATGCGTAGTAGTGGGTAGACATTTATGATGTTGATGTTATGTGGTCGATGTCTGGGTGTTTCAAATAACCAAGAAGAAACTTCACTGTGTGGAGGGTATAAAGTTCATGCCTTGAATTATGTTATGCACCTAGTTCACTAATAAAAATTTAACTATAAAATATACACTACAAAATAATAAAATAGAAAATAATAGGTAGTCCACAGTTGAGTTAAAAATGGAATATCCTTTATTGAAACACACAAACTAGTGATCCTAGCTGGGTATAATGAAAATCATCAAAAGCATTCATTATTTATATATAATCAGGTTATGTGGCGCAAGGGAGTGGTTTCAGAGGATGGTTTTGTTAAGAGCAATAAAGGCATTAAACTCATTCCTTTAACCAAATCCCCCTACCCCCTTAAGCACCAAAGTGTAAACTGAGACTGTGCCACCTTAGAACTGAAACTAAACAGCTAGAGACAAATTAAAATATATAAGAGGAGATTATTAAGGCTAATCTACTAATCCAAACTTTATTAAATAAGAAACTAACTCACTAACAAAATGACTAATTTACTAACAAAAAGATCTACCACTAGACATCTATCAGAATAAATAGTAATACTTATAAACTGAAACACTTTTAACAAAGATCACTTTTGTACCAAATAAATACTTCATCAGGTTTGTGTGTAAAAAACATATCACATTAATGAACATGTGTTTAAATTTACAAGTAAACACCTAAGTAGGCTGAAAAACATAGCTATAACTGCTAAGGTGGAAATACAATGAAAGTTTTTAAAAATAAAATATTAAGGCCCTGGGGATCTGTTCCAGTGTGACATCTAACTAAGAAAGCACTTGGTTTGACTGAGTAAAAGTATACTCAAGAGTATCAGAAAACAGCAGTAATGCAAGTTATTTATATTGTAAAATATTTACAATGTTTGATATTTGTTTATAACAGTATTAGTATGTATAATATTAGCATGTAATATCAGCATTAATCAGTCCCATATATTATTTTAAACAGTGAGACAGTTTTCTAAGTTCTAGTATGCTTTTTATGGAGAAATAATTAAGTCCCAGTTTTCTAAAAGAGTTCAGTTTCAGCTGCCACTCTAGTTCACATTTTTCTAAAAGATTAGGGTGACTATCACATCATCATTCCTAGCTCTTTCAAGTTCCCTGCTTAAAAACCTGCTTTAGTGTGGTTTTGCATGATTTGCGCAGCATCGGGCAGCGCCACTTAAACTGGTTTAAAATATTAGCGGCTCCAGAGAGTCTGCTCTTCACTTTTTCCCTTGGAACTGATCTAAATCTCAAAGGAAGCACTCTATTTTCATTTTAAAGCCTTACACTTGCACTTATAAGTAATCTTATAAGCACTAAACCTCACTTATACTCTTTTAAACACTTAACACCCTACAGATTCTTTTTGCTCAGTCAAAAGTATTTCATCATAATATCCTGACATGTCCAGGACTGCGGTGGTGGTGCTGTGGTAGCGTTGTCGCCTCATAGCAAGATGTTGTCCTATTTGATTCTCAGCTAGAGCGTCTTCTGTGTGGAGGCATATGTGAATGGGGCGTGCCTTCATTGAAGGTTATGCGTCATGGCTGGTAAACTGGTATGTAAAAATCCACTACTAATCATTAGCAGACCAGAGTTCCGCTGTGGTGACCCCTAATCGTGAAAAGCCGAAAGACACAAACAAACAATGCTGACATGTCCAAAGGTCAGTTTTGTGTGTACTCTCTAGTCCAGCTGGTGAATATGGGAATCTTGAAGCAATGTTACAGCTGCCTTATGTACACAGACAACCCTCTCCTCCTCCCAACAAACTCAAATATATGTGAGAGATGCAATTATATAGCCAAACTGGAGGCTGAGCTCTCCCGACCCATGACTGGCACAGTGAATCAGGAGGAGAAGGTAACCACACACACACCACAAATCCAGTCTCACATAGACCTATAGCAACATCAAACCAAACACATAAACACACAAAAACATACTTGGAGGCTCTAAATAAAAATCTGCCTAAGCAGCAGAGACCTCCAAAGCAGACACCCAAGCAATAGTTCACAAAGTCAGTGTGCCACACAGTCACAGCCCTTAAGGCCAAACAACACACATAATGCACTTGTAATAGGTGACTCTATTGTCAGGCACACTGACATCCCATTCACCAGGCTGAACAAGGAGAAGGTCACTGTAAGCTGTCTGTCGGGTGCCAGGATCCGCCACATAACACATGCACTCAGGTCACTCCAAAGCAAGTACAAATATGACTCCGTCATTGTCCATGCTGATGTGAATGACCTGAGACATACCTCCCTGAACTACATGAAAAGAGACATAGAGGAGCTCTCTGATCATGTAGCCCAGGCCGGTATGACCCTGACCTTGAGTAGCATCTTACCCTCACCAAGAATGATGCCACAGTATAAAGACAAAATGATCAATTTTAACAATTGGCTAAGGTATTGGTGTCATTCAAAGGGGATCCAGTGTCTGTCAGCCTGGGATGACATGCTCAACAAGCCATGTTGCTTCGCTAGGGATGGCTTGCATCTGTCACCCCTGGGCTTTCAAATACTGGCTAAGGCTCTTGCCACCCCCATAGTGCCTTTTTTAGGCAAGGCTCAAAAGACAAACCCACCTCCATAGACAATACAAGGAAAAAGAAACTAAGGGTAATGCTGCTCAACGCCAGACGTCTAAACCTCAAAATGCATGCACTCGAGGCTCTCCTCAGTATGGAGAATATTGATATCTGTGCAGTAACAGAAATCTGGTTTAAGGCTCCCGAAAGCACCCCAGCACTACCAGGTTATACTTCATACCATGCTTTTCGGCCACAAAACTCAGACCGAACCACAAAAGGAGGGGGAGTATCCATATACATCAAAGATACCCACACCTCCAGGTTAGTAGCACTGCACGAAGCATCAGAAACCATCCATGTGCAACTAACAGTGGGCAAAACTGCCTTTCAATTTGTAGCCTGCTACAGACCATCCTCCCAAACCTCAGGGAACCCCACTTGGCTTTCCTGAGAAAACTGGAGAATATGAAGGTCTCTCCAAACACCATTATATTGGGTGACTTCAACTATCCAAACATTGACTGGGTAAACTACTCAAGCCCACACACGCTCACCCAACGGTTCCTAGAATTTATAAACTCCAATGCTATGGAACAACTGGTCACCACCCCCACAAGAGGGAAAACATATTGGACCTGGTCATCACCAACATAGGGACTCTATGTTCCACACCAGAGGTATACCGCTCATTGGTAAGGTCAGACCATAAATTAATCTCACTGGACATCCATATCCCATCCCCACCACCAGCCAAGGTAACCATGGTGATGAATTTCTCAAAAGCAAACTTCACACTTCTCAAAACCGAGGTGGTATCCTTCAAAGCCCCCAGGCCAGTGGAAAATATGGTTCAAACCGCAGAATCCTTTACAAACGCATTCTATGGACACTTACAGGAATGCATGGATCATGCTATCCCAAATAAAACCAAGACTCACTCCTCCAAAGGCAGAAGACCTGTCTGGTGGATCCTGGCCATAAATAAGCTATACAACAAAAGGAGGAAGCTACTACACGATAGAGCAAAATCCCAAAAAGGGAAGGCATCTCTGATCAGTACTAGCAAGAAGCTACGATCCCTCATAAAATCATCTAAGGTCAGCTTTGAAAGAAAAATTGCACAAGACACTAAAGACAATCACAAGGCCTTCTTTAGTTATGTCAGGAACCTGTGTGGCAACTCCCAGATATGCTCTGAGTTAGTGCAAAATGACAAAAAATACACTGAACCTGCAGACATTGCCAACATCCTGGCAGACAGGTTCAGTGCAAATTTCTCCTCCCATCCCCCCAAAAGAGCAAATCTCCATACCAACAGAGTGTAGCCTCCCTGACATCACAGATGAACAGGTGAGAGCTGCCCTCTCCAAAGCAAAAAGCACAGCATCAATGGGACCGGACGATGTCCCGGGCTGCGTCTTGCACAAGCTTCAAGAAGAACTTAACCCTCACATAAAGTCACTGTTCAATCTCAGCCTTACTACAGGATATGTACCCAAGGAATGGGGTGCAGCAACAGTGGTCCCGCTCCATAAAGCAGGTGCCACAACGGACCCCAGAAACTATCGCCCTATAAGCCTGACTAGCCTGGTCTGCAAAGCTATGGAGCATATCATCATGGAACTCATAAACAAAGACATAGGGAACCTCCAGACACTGGATCCTACCCAATTCGGCTTTGTTAAGGGCAGATCTTGCCTCTTGATCCTGGTCAACTTCTTTGAAACAGTTACCAGGGCCATAGATGAAGGGAAGGTAGTCCACACAGCCTACCTGGACCTCGCAAAAGCCTTCGACACAATACCCCATTCGGGCATCATAAATAATCTCACCAGCTTAAATATCAATCCCTATGTCACAAGATGGGTTGCAAACTGGCTCAGGGATAGAACCCACATGGTCAGAATTGCAGGTGCCATGTCAGACTCTAAACCAGTTACAAGTGGCATCCCACAAGGCTCAGTCCTGGGACCTCTCTTGTTTGGTATATATTTCTCTGAGGTACAGGCTAACACGGGAGGACTATGGCTGACCAAGTTCACAGATGACTGCAAACTGGGTGCCATAATCGACTCTCCGGCTGACACAAGCATCCTCCAAAAGGGTCTCACAGAGACGGATAACTGGGGCCTAAAGCTAGATGCCAAAAAATGCATAATCATCCCCTTTGGGAAAAACAAAGTGCCCACAAATTACCACATAGGAGGTAATCCATTAAGTACAGAAGAAGTAATTAGGGATTTGGGGACCCAAGTAGATAGTAATCTCTCCTTTGACAATCACGTTGCCAAAGTGGTTAGAAAGACCTTCTATATAGCCCACCTTATCACAAAAGGTTTCACATCTAGATCAAGAGAGGTCATTGTGACCCTCTACTCATCACTCATCAGGCCCATAATTGAATACAATGCCCCATTTGGGATGTACCTTACCCGACACCTGCAGCAACTGGAAAGACCCCAAAGGTACCTCACCAAGATGATCAAGGGACTCAAACAGATGCCCTATGCAGTTCGGCTAAAGAAACTCCAGCTCTACTCAGTTGCTTACCACCTACTCAGAGGCGATCTGTGCCTGACGTATAAAGCCATGTCCAACCCAGAATTAATGGGCATGCTCTACCTCAGGAAATCCAAATCCCTTAGAGCTCCATGCTCCAGAGACTTAAACCTCAGCACAGAAATAAATGGGACATGCTGGAGAGACAAATTCATATCCCAGAGACTCCCCTCACTCTGGAACAAAATCCCAGTCCAAGTTAGTCAGAGCCCCTCACTGACCCTCTTCAAGAGAAATCTTGACGGGTGGATGGGAGATCGTAAGTTTACCCCTGGGATCTCTTCTGGGTCCAAGCTAGACAGAGGCACAATAAACTAACCATAAAAGGGCTATCTTCTGTGACTTACTTTTCAAAGGCACAGTCTACAAATCTAAAAAGGTAGCGAAAGCCAAACACACTCTGGCTAGGCTTATAAATGCCCTAGGGCAGATAGCCTAGTATCAACCTATGAACCTATCATTAATATTAGTAGAGAGAATTGGGCCATAATTACTGATAGCTCGTATTTAATGGAAATCCTTGGAAAAGCTCCTTCCTTTGTGTATAGGAAAGCCAGAACCATCAGGAGTTGGGTTGAAGGTAGGCACAGACCATTGGATGCATGCACCAATAAGTGTGGAACCAACTGTCTTTTGTCAGCACATACAGGAGGGAGATATGTTTTTTTGCACTTATTTAAGGAAACTGATTAAATCAACACAGAAGGTCACTGTAACTTAATGCAGGTGGTTTACAGGGCAAGCTGCAATGACTGTGAAGCATTTTATGTAGGAAAAATGCTCAACAGACTTAGAAGAAGGTCTGGCCATCTTTCTGAAATTAGAGCTAAGTGAAAGAATAATGCACTGGCTTGGCACCTCCAGCTTCACAAAAGACACACTGGCTTTAAATTTCAAATTATTGATCATGTGGACCTTTTGGAACTGGAAGGCAACATCCCTAATCTTTTAGAAAAATGTGAACTACTGATATGTTTTTTACACACAAACCTGATAAAGTATTTATCTGGTACAAAAGCGATCTTTGTTAAAAGTGTTTTGTATAAGTATCAATATATATTATGATAGATGTCTAGTGGTAGATCTTTTTGTTAGTTAGTCATTTTGTTAGTGAGTTAGTTTCTTAATTAATAAAGTTTGGATTAGTAGGTTAGCCTTAATAAGCTGTTCTTATAGTATATATTTTAATTTGTCTCTAGCTTTTTAGCTTCAGTTCTAAGGCAGCACAGTCTCAGTTTACACTATGGCATTTAAGGGGAAGTTGGTTAAAGGAATGCATTTACTGCCAGTCTTGCTCTTAACAGAACCACCGTCTGAAACCACTCACTTGCTCCAAATAACCTGATTATATATAAATAATGAATGCTTTTGATGATTTTCATTACACCCAGCTAGGATCACTGGTTTGTGTGTTTCAATAAAGGATATTCCATTTTTAACTCAACTGTAGACTACCTATTATTTTCTATTTTATTATTTTGTAGTATATATTTTACAGTTCAATTTTTATTAGTGAACTAGGTGCATAACATAATTCAAGGAGTGAACTTCAAACCCTCTGCACTGCGAGGTTTCTTCTTGGTTGTTTTTTGACCCAATATTTATTTATTTATTTATTTATATTTGTTGACCGGGAGTGTCCGACTGGATGTAGGTCCATTTTCAGCAGAGGCCCGGGGAGAAAAGCTCCACAGTTAAAACAAACAGACAGTAGTTAACATTGGATTACATAATGATTAACAAATTACATAGCAATTACTTACAACATATTTACAGATGAAGAACATAGTACATCAGTAGACAACTAGAATCTTTATCTGTGAAGTACATAACAGACATTAACAAATGTTACAATAAGAAGTTGCTGCTGTATAATAACTACTAGGCTTATGAGCATCTGAGCTTGCTATAATCAAGGTAGGTAGTGGAGTGGAAAGAAAGGTAGTGGTTGGATGGGGTGGGTGATATTAGAGTGGGAGTTGCAAGGGCATAGCCAGCATGTTTTTAGGTGTGCTTTTAGTAAAGTTTTGAAGTGGGTGCATGATGGTATGGCGGTAATTGTGGGTGGGAGGGAGTTCCATAATTTGGCTATTGTGCAAGAGAATAGTGCTTCACCAGCAGAGTTATTGGCTTTAGTGATCTGCAAGTGATTTTTGTTGCTGGATCTTAGTGGTCTGGTGGTGCGATAGGGTTGGAGTAGATTCCGGAGGGATGGGACATTTAGTGGATGGTTTACTAGTTTGTAGGCAAGTGAGAGTTGATATCTTTGAAGGAGGTGAGGGAGTTCAAGCCAGCCCAGTTCAGCAAGTGAGAGACAGTGGTGACTACGGTAGGATGCCCCTGTGGCGAATTTGGTGATTTTGTTGTAGCAGGTCTATAGCTTGTTTAGATCGCATTGCCTTAGGTTGGTATATATTGAAGAGGCATAAAGTATATGGTTGCAATATAGGTTGCATACTAGGTTTTCTGAGACATTGAGGTGTATCATGGATTTTTCTTTTTGGGTGTTTCAACTACAGTCAACAAACTCACACACACACACACACACACATATATATATATATATATATATATATATATATATATATATATATATATATATATATATATTTATACACAGTATATATGTATATATATATATATATATAAATATATATGTATATATCTATATAGATATATATAGATATATGTATGTATGTATGTATTAACTAGATGCTCACATACTCATTGACTAAAATAATATGTTGGAAGAGTTTGGAACTTTGCCTTCATTGAAAATGGTTCTATCCAGTTTGACTTTCCCACTTATTAAGTATATGTAAGCAAATACATTGAAATGAATGAAGAAATGCTTTCATTTAAGGGCAGAAAATACATGACTGTTAACTAGTTACGAAGCAAGGCATTGGAGGATGTGAAAGTTGCAAATTTTTCTGCACAATGACGGGAATTGTGAGGTATGAGCTCAAAGGCTGAGTGATATGCCTCTGCTGGATATTTGTGCTGCAATATTTTGATAAATACTCTTAGTGCTCTTAGAGAATGGACTTCAGTATGTTTATACAGTTTAACAAATCAATTAATTAGTAAAGTAACTGAAAAAGTATTTTAATAAAATATTTGCATAAGAAATCCTTAGTCTATTTTAGAGCTGGTATATAATTATGACAAAAGATTTTGAGCAACAAAAAATATTTATATATTTAGTTGGGTCTGAAGGATCACCAGAGTGGCTCCCCCTTCTAGTACCCAATTGACCCATTCTTTTCTCAGTGGGGGCAAGATTCTGTCTTTTCTGCTGCATGATGCATTTGCTAACTTATTTGTTAGATCCTAGGGAGTGGGACAGTATATGGGTCTACCTGAAAACACTGACATGCAAAAACACTGACAACAAAATCACCGACATCACAAAACTGAAAGTTCAAAAACACAAAAATTCACATGCCCGACAAACCACAATCCTGACAGTCAACAAACAAAACAAATCCCCTGTCCAAAAAGCACACACACAACCCAAGCACACCAAAAACCTTACAAACCTACACTAAACCTTACAAACACAACTATCTATGCACTAACCTTAACCCAAACCCTAACCCTAAGGTCTGTCACTATTGCAAACTCACCTTACCCGTGCCCTAACCATAACTCAATTAACCCGCCCCTAACCCTAAAGTCTGTCTATCACAAACTCACCTGACCTGTGCCCTAACCCTAACTCACTTAATCCGCCCCTAACCCTAAAGTCCGTCACTATCGCACACTTACCTTACTCGCACCCTAACCCTTAAGTCTGTCACTATCGCACACTTACCTTACCCACACCCTAACCCTGCCATCCGTCACTACCGCATACTTACACACTAGCGCTCGTTTGACATGTCGGTGTTGTCAGCGTCAGGATTTTCAACTGCTGGTCATCTCCATTGTTGATCTTCTTGTGTCGGTGTTCTCTTCGTCAGCGTTTCCGGCTTTCGGCGTTATCAGGTAGACCTAAATATATATATATATATATATATATATATATATATATATATATATATATATATCTTCCAGACCATCCTAACCCCCCCCTTGTTTGTTACTCAAATGGTACTTACAGAGAGGTGTTTGTGTACTACCGAACATACCCAATCTCCTGGTTAAAGACTACACTGTTTACCAGCATGTGCACCCTAGGCCTATAGCTGCAGGTGATATACCTGCACTATTGCAGCTGTCAGTAATCTGGTAAGTTGAGCTGCTACTCACCCCAGGAAGGGTGAGATGGTACTGGGCACTCATTCCCATCCTTGCCTACCTGCCTGCTCCATCTTATACCGGACTGAATAGTCAAACACTTGTCATTTGGAGTGCTCATAGAGCCTTATCCTTCTAAGCCATGGGGCCAGGACTGAAATAAATATTTGTGTCTGATTCTGCTCATAATTGCTGTATACAAAACACCATTCTTATAAATTTGTATTTATAAGTTTTATATCAAATTCCTAGAATTCATGAAGGGGTCAAGTGTGAATTTATAAAACTTGCTATACGTTTGTAACTTCAATTGTTGCAAATATTTTCTCCCAGTATTTTCAACATAGCCCTCCTGGGATATTTTATGATTAGCTGTGGTATTGCCACTTTGAAATTCCCTTACAAAGTGAAATGTCAAAGTTGTCATGATGTAAGTTTATATTTATTCAACAAAAATCACCTTTTGTAATCAAAGCCGAGTAAAAACAGTGCAATATTAATGAAACAGATTTCCACGGATGGAATGTTGAAACACTGGGCCCCAAACAATGAAAGTTAGTTAATGATGCTACAAAATATGTACCCAATTAAGCATAACTTAATAATTCTGGTTTGTTTTGATAGTTATTGACTGAACTTATTGAATACCTGTAAAGTGGAATACAAACTGACACTGTGCGTTTTATTTCAAAAGTCAGCTTTGTCGTTTCTGGGTGCACACCTAATGTCTGTGCCATTATTCATAAGATAGTATAATATACGACATGCTGAAAATGTGATCTTAAAATATTAATGTTAATGTTAAAGCTGTGGCTGCTTTTTGAAAAAAAAACAGTAGAAAATAATGTAAACAATAAATAAATAAAATAGTTTACTTTAATTTATAACCTGCATTTGAGGAATAAAGACATGTTTGCAATTCATGCAAGAAAAGTGTTCTGTAGTTCTGGATGGTAAGTACAAGGAAGTTGTTTTGGGGTGGTGATTCTGCAGCATAGGAGTCAGGGGTCTATATCACATATTCAAATACTTAATTGAATCGGTATTCGTCAAACCCACATTGTCAAAACCTCTCTTCATTGGATGGCTGTTTCATTGAACATTTTCACAGGGAAAATCAATGCCCAGCCAACCTAGCTCCTGTCACTAAATTCTAAAAATTTAAACCCCACCCAAGTGTGGTGTTTCACCCAACACTCCTCAGTGTGGGGGGCTGCACCCCACACCCCATGACTAAATATACCAACAGCAAGATTGTCCTATATTAGGAAAAAGGGCAAATTCCCGATGATGGCCAACTGTTGCTTTTCCCTGTGAAAAAGTTCGATGAAACAGCTGTTCGATGAAGAGAGGTTTCAACAATATGGGTTTGATGAATAACGATTCGACAAAGTAAGCATTCACTTAAATGATATAGACCTGGGAGTCAGAAGATATATAAGAGATACCAATGGATCATTTCCTTTATTTTGTAAAAAAATGCATAGGACAGTTTTCTTTTTTAAGTCAGATTAGGACTTATTTGCTTGATTACTGACACTGTTGGATTGGTCATAACTAAATGAATCATAAATGAGAAGATGAAGGAAGGGTGTGTGGATGTGGGTTGGGGTGGTACAATGGAAAAGATGCCTACAGGCAATTCATGGATGGCTGAATCAAATGTGAGTGGGAGGTATGAGAGTGTTGAATCATAAGAGACAGACATTGTTCTGCAGAGGTACAGCAAAGTGACTTTAGAAATGAGCAGGTAAGAGCCACAGGAAAAGGGTACATAGTATGTAGTGACAGGAAGGGGAGTTGAGAAGTGCTGATGAGAGAAGAAGGTTGTTGAAAGAAGGTTAGCATAGCATAGTTCATGGTATGTGGAGGAAAGAGTGAGAAGGTCAAGGTGGGGAAAAGTTAAGGATAATAGGAAAAAGGTGAGAACAAAGTATGGAGAAATGATCCTGGTAGAATCAGTCACGATGAAGATGTAGGGGACAGGGGCATAGAAAACCATGGGAGGAGATATTTAAGCAGCATAGTAAAGGAGAACATAACTGATGTCAGCATGTAGCAGTGCTATACAAGAGAATAGGTGGATGTGTTTGTTCCTTATAGTAAAATAAATATTTATTTTAAATGACAAAATACAGTAACACACCTAGATAGGCAGGTATGTTTATATATGCTGTTAAAATAAAGTATGGGAGAGATAAGATTGTGGGAAAGAGAAGCTGTATTAAGAATGGAAACTAATATGAAGTAGTTTCCAAACTCAAAAAGCATCAGAAGTCCACTTCATGTAGTAGTCTTTAAAAGAAAATTATGTTTTGTTATTTTAACAAACACACTTTATAATAACGACAAGAGCTAGGTTATGCTTGTCTCATAGTTTAAGGGCATAGTAGGGAAGAAATGTGCTATTTTTCAAAAGAAGAGGTATGTGAATGCACAAAGGCACATTCTGAGGATATATGTTGAACAGCTCAAGGAAGATATGAGGAAAGTCTCTTGTCAGATAAAGTTAAGTGTGTGGTTAGAACAACCTTCCTGAAGGGTTACTAGAATCAAAAATAGTATGCGAAGATATTAATGCATGCAAACATGTAAGGGAGTACTTATGAAGTGTCAGAAAATAAGCTTTGGTTTTCTAGTTATTTCATTTTGCATTACTTTCTTTTATCAAGTCATATCTCTTAATTATATAATCTTCCATAACAATTTTTAATAAATTTAGAGTGTTTGTTATTTTTTCCAGAATATAATTGAAAAATGTTTTGGACTGATCCCACCATATTGATTAGGATAATACTTGGTATCTATTTTCTTTTTAATCTGCCTGCCATTTCACAGAAGAATATAGATAGCTTTCTTATTACTAGAAACATTTTATTGTTGATACCACTGCATTTCAGTCTCATTGAAAGAAAAGACACAGAGATACATTTGCTAAACATTATTTTATTTAAAGCACTACAAAAGAAATGGCGTGGCACTCAGCAGAAAATAGAAGTCCTAAATTACTATTATTACTATTATTATTCAATACTTCATGGTCTCCGTAGTGCCCCCCCCCCCAAATCTGTTTCTTTTAAGTAATAATTGCTATCTGCATCTCATTTGTGATATACATCTGCAGAAGAATTGTATTACATACACGTATGAAATAGAGGGAATAAGCTTTTTACAAGTTATATTAAGTATGTTATTTGTTTCATCTTATTGGAGCTATGGGACCTTGAAAACTGAAAATATACCACATACTCTGAGTAATATAGATGGTGTCTTGTACAAAGAAAAATATTTTCTGACACGTTTCTTAGACATGATGTTGCTGTTGATAAGTTTGGTGTCAATTATTTATGGAGACTGATTTTTTCACTGTCATTTTAAGCAGTTGACTATTGCTTGTGGATTATTCAGTATGCATAAAGCAATGTTTCCGCTCTATAAATCGAACATCTGTTATTTGTTCTACAGCTGATGCTTGAGAGGTAACTGAATACTTTTCAGAATTCTCTTCACTAACTGATGATCAATAAAGATTAACTGAAACAAACTTCATTTTTATTTATTTATTGCACATGTATTAACCGGGGTAGAACAATAATCCAGATGGCTCATTTTCAGGTTTAGTTTGGGTAAATACATAAACATATGGACATATTTACATTTGCTTATGTTAGTACATTGCTAAGATTTAAAATTTCCCACTGCACTGGACAATCTGACATTAACACCTTTACAAGCCAGTGGTTCAGTCATAAACACACTGAATGATTACTAATGTCATGACAGTTGTATATCTGTCCTGCATTACTGTAAAGTAAAATAAAATGTAGCTTTATTCTAAAATATGATTGATATAATAATCCCAGTCACTTTCATTGTTGCAAGCAGTTTTTCACTTGACTGACACATTTTTGTATAGCCTTTGGAATGCACCTAAATATAATAGTAAAAATACCACTTTGTGTCTCCCCTGAAAGAGGCCACTAGCCTAGTGGGACTAACCAAGTCAACAAAGGACAAATAAAAAAAATAATAATAATAAAAAAGTTTGTACTGACAAGACAGAGTAAGCAAATTCATAATGCAGGCTGTACTTTTCTTTCAAATCTGCTACGAATGACTACCAACAGTTTTGCACTGAATGTTTTAATAACGACCAGTTGCTATTGAAGTTCCTTCACCACTTATGTGGACTTTCTTTCCATTAACTGTTAACTTTATAAGTAGTTTGGTTGTGTGAACAGATTTATCACTGACATTATTTAAACTACACAAAGGAAATATTCTGTAGCCTCTTTAATGCAAATGTTTTAAAGGAACAATTGCAAATACAGGCAATTTGTAGCAAAAAATGTGATTGATGAAGTAAACTATAGACTGTAACATGTTCTACTTTATTCCCCCCCAAGTATGTTACTAATGGGAGCATGACTTCATACTGCATTGTTTGCATACTAAAGTTACTTCTCAGTACTTTTTGGCTGTTTAAATGGACTCATCCTGTACCCTTGTTTCTTTAAGGCACTCCCTGATCTGATACGGAATCATAAGCCTATCAGCTGAGTGGTATCAATGGACCTGGATTGTTAATTAATCTTCAGTGTCATTTGTAGAATACGTTATTATACTGATATCATACAGATGCAAGCCATGAGAAGATGAGAACTAAAGCTTTCTTCTGTTTACACAGTAGGGTATGAGCTTTTATATATCATGCTATCTTGCAACATTGTGTCAGAACAAAAATATATTTCCTGACATTTCTTAACTATAACATGTAATAAATAACTGTCATTTTATTTGAATAATATATAGTGTATAATAACTGTGATTCTAGGTGGTGAAATAAAGAGATAAAATCCTGACTATGACCCAGTTAAACTGGATTTGATTAGTGTCTCTGACAACTGACAGACGATTATGGATGGATGGGTGTTTCCATCCCGGGGAGGGAGGGAGGCTCCTTGGATGACTTCAGTGATGATCTCTGGTAGAGCCTAGGAAGATTGCTAGTGAAGACATGGGGCCAGATTCATGAAGGCCAGCACTTAGTGCTGCTATCATACATATGCTGCTCACAAGAAAGTGTGCTTGGTATTCATTAAACAGACCTGCACTTAATGTAGAGGCTCAAAACAAGGGTAAGCCCCACAATATGCTAATGAAGACATAAGTAGCAAAATTACATACTAATCAAGCAATCCAACATGGCAGTGCTATTGATGAACCTATAAAGTGATTGTGTACACTCAGTCCTCCATTTTGCTCTGAAATTCAAAACTTTTTGGAATACAGGCATGATTACACTTAGAAAAAAATGCTAGGGATTTCTGCTGCCATCATTAACTTGTATATGCAACAGGCTTTATTTCAAAGAGCTGCTGCTGCTGCCAGACCTCAGTCAAGAAGCAGAAGGGTGTTTAGACCCTGTTTGACTTATTATAGAATGCATGACTCAGAAATTGTAGAGTGTCCCAGTGTGGACAGGGAAATGCTAGAGGAAATATGCAACTGCTGCCATCCTCACATGAGGACCCCAGGAAATCGTAGAAAACCCATACCAGTGGGAACAAAGATATTTGTAGCATTATGTTTACCAGGTACAGGCACTTTTCAGAGACTCACAGGTGATATATTAGGGGTGTCATAGACATCAGCTTCTAAAATATTACATGAGTTTCTAAATGCAATGCCACAACATGCACAAGAGCATATCTGTTTCCCATATACCCCAGAGGATAAAGCAACAGCCATGCTAGAATTTTTTGCAATAGCACACTTCCTTGAAGTTTTGGGGGGCATAGATTGTACATGCATAAAATTAAAAGCCCTGCCTGGTGAACAGGGAAGGAGGTACATTAACAGGAAGGGATAACACTCTATAAACTGTCAAGTTGTCTGTAACATCCAAGGGATCATCTACAATCTATGTGCATGCAACCCAGGCAGTTTTCATGATGCACACATATGGTACACAAGGGATCATCTACAATCTATGTGCATGCAACCCAGGCAGTTTTCATGATGCACACATATGGTACACAAGGGATCATCTACAATCTATGTGCATGCAACCCAGGCAGTTTTCATGATGCACACATATGGTACACAAGGGATCATCTACAATCTATGTGCATGCAACCCAGGCAGTTTTCATGATGCACACATATGGTACACCAGTGAGCTGTACACAAGGTTTGCTAGGGGTGACTTTCTACAAGGGCAATACAGGTTATGCACTGGAACCATAGCTCATGAGACGCGTGAGAAACCCACACAGCCCCACTGAGAAAGGACACGGTGATGACTATACTCAAACTAGGAATATTATAGAATGTGTATTTGGCTTTCTTAAATCAAAGTTTTGGTGTATAGACACATCAGGAGGTGCTCTGCAGTACGATCCATCACCTCTCCCCAAATACTCACAATCGGCATCATGTTGCACTATATAATTCTCATGAAACAGCTTCAACAAGGATAACAAGTGGCAGGACCATAGTTTTCAGGACCACAGTTAGGGCCAGCAGCTGCAGCAGATACAGATTGTGCTGGCAGATGCAGGTGGGCACAAAATACCATAGTTCTAGCTAAGAGGCAAAGGATAACACACACATGTATTAACCAAGTAAAGATACTAAACACATGCAAAGTTTAAATGAAACTGATGCATGCAAAATCCACAACCTTTACATAACCATGTAAAGGTTGTGTGTTGTTAACATCAGACAGAGACAGCCCCAATGACACATCTTGCTACTGGAGTATTAACAAGGTGAGTGTGGAACCTGTATGAAAAAAGAGTTTTTTAGCTGATTACTCTCATATGTGAATATTTATATGTCCCTAAGCTGAAACATGTGTCAGGTGCACAGTAATGTCAGTATTAGATTATGACTGATGTATGCAATATACAGCTGTGGATTTTGCCCAGTACTGTGCATCATGCATTTCATTTGACCAATGTACATAAACCAACAGTGAGCATGTCAGTGTTATCATCATTTGCACAAGTATAGCAATAAGCAATACTTTACTATTTACCTTGCCTGCATTACTAAGAATACAAACACAAATACAATGAGAATCAAAAATGACATAACTAATCATACACAACTGAGTGGCAGTGATAAAATACCTTCTTCTGCAATACATTTACTTTAAAGCAAGCTTCTGAGTAAGCAATCATTAGCGCTCCCCTTTTTGCATCAGACATATAGGCAACCCTAAGTCACAAAGAAATGTCTAAAAGGCAGGGCATAGTCATCATCACTTGCACAGGGTGGTGGTAAGGGAGATACAGGAGGGCAAGCCTGATGCCAAAGAAAGGAGAGTGTGTGTGATATTAAACAATTTGATCAGTAAGTATATGATTGTTAGGGCCAGTAGCAGGAGATTTATATCAGTCAACAATAGTGTGTACATAACTTGTATGTGCGAGGTGGTATGGGTAAGTTGTTTTTCAACATTGTGTCTTCAGCATGAACCCAGTCAAGCACTGTGTTAACACTACAACCTGGCATCTCAGACAGGTGTGAGCCATGCATAGTAGAGTAGTCAGATCACCATCATCACCCCAACCATAAGAACTACCCCTTTAGGGAATTGCGCTGCTAGTTCCACGGTCCTAGCTAGAAGCTGGTGTGCTACCTGAATGTGAGCAATGTCTGCTCATTGTGACTAAGTCTAGGACCACAACCATGTGGCCTACCTTGTCTGGGTGTAGGCATCTAAATCACTGACAGAGTAGTGGATGTAGTGCTACTATGGGAGAGGGATCTAGCATGCCACATTGTTTACCACTTGATGATGTAGTGGCTCTCTGATGATGTGGATGCTGACCCTCCACAGCAGACATTCCATTACAGGCACTACCCGATCCAGTGTGTCATTCATTCTGTCCAGGGGGTCAACCACATGGTTCAGGTGGTCCTGCATATCAGAATGCATAACATTTAGTACTAACACTATCTTTTCCAAGACCATGGTAGAATGGGAGTTCATGACAGCCCTACTCATACATTGTGTGGGAGCTACTGACACACAGACATCAGGAGGAGGGTGGATAGCTGGCCTCCTCTGAGCACCTTTACCAACCACCATGTGTGGCATTTTGCTCTTGTGATGGCTACAACATCTGGAGTAATCACACTACCCTGATAAACTGTGTCAACCAAAACCTGTCTTATGTCTGAAGTCTCTATGTCATGTGTATGCATAGGCATACTGACTGTGTCCAAAATATGGCAGGGGACATGGGACCCACAACCTCAGTGTTAGACTGACCCTCTGAACCTCTAGACTGTGCCTCTTCATCACTGTCTTCATCATCAGAGGCTACCAATACTCTGACATCAGGCAGTAGGAGTTCCACAATGTCACTGGCAGGATCACCTATTAGAACAAGTAATCAACACAATAAAGAGAGAAATAGAACAAAAATTATCAAACTTATGTTGTGTAAAATGTATTTTAAAAAATAATAGATGCCAACACAATACAAAAAGGACTTTCAAGTATAAATAAATGTATTTTACGTACAGCAATAACAATAAAAAAGTGGGCTTATCGTGTGTTGGTGGTCATGCAAAATCAGAACCAGATGTGTATTCAGTTAAGAAAGGGAGATGAAACATGGATAATAAGCATCACAATGCAAATGACACAAGAAACAGAAAACAATTCCCTTTACATCTGCAGAATAAGACACATGTCATACAAAAGTCTACTGCCTGGTTTAATTATCCTTCTCATGCTTTCTCTCTCAATGTCACTTCTTCACCACCATTCTCACTTTCTTTCTCTATATATAGATATCCAATGTAAATTGTTTAAATATAAGGCATACCTGGAATTTCTGCAGCACACACATCTGGGTTGTCCTCCACGTCAGCACCAACATCAATTCTGTGTGAGCCTCCTACTATGCCGTCTGGATCTCTGAACATGGATGGGAACTCCTCTGTCTTAGTCACAAGTGGTTCAGTAGAAGGACCATCATGAGTTGCCAGCTATTCCTGGGCAATAGCAGCAGCCCTGTGTTTTGTATTCACTAGCATAGCATTGGCTAAATGTCTGATTTTTTGATAAGTATAGCCATATCATCTGACTGCATTGACATGGTTGACCACCTGTTCCCAGATACGGTCACTGGAGAACTTGTCACCTCTGCTTCTATCTAACAGGAGTGAACCATGTTGTCATAGTGCTTACATGATAACTTCATTCTCCACATCTCTGTATGGTGGCTTATGGGGTCCGGATGTCTTGGGTGCCATAGCCCTATATGAGATAAACAAAAAAGAACAAAAAAGGAAATTAAGCAACAAGTAATTGTTAATAAAAGAAATGTGTACTAATGTATGCAACCACCATGCACAGAATAATTAAAAAAATAGGGCTCCCTATCAGTACACACAAGTTAATACAGACCCCCCCCCACAAAAAAAGGAAATGAAAAGCAATGCTAAACATCTGTAAAGATGACAACATTGTGACTCTGTAGTACACTGCAGCACTGACAAAAAGAATTTAAAGTTTTCAATCAAAAATGGATACAACTTCTTTGGAGATCCACTTGTGTTAAGGGCAGACAGATATATATCACAGGCTTAATACATTTGATGGGTCACAAAGGTAAACCCCTAATATTGCTAATAAGTGATACAACACTCATCTGCAATAACTGTTCATATTCCCAGGTACAATTTTTCATAATGGCAGATAACATTTACTTTCAAAAATGTTTAATGTAAAGAAATAGCTGATATAAATGGCTATATCAACAGTAATGGACAAACAATGCAGACAGTAAACAAATGGGGTATTGTGAAATGTAATCCATCAGGAAAATAAAAATAAATCAGTTTGTCCAAAACAGCAACATACCTTTACATCAATTCAGTTGTTAAACTTAGAAAAATGTTTTGTAAGCCAAATAGTCTCAAGATCTCCAGATACAAACATTCTCCCCTACTATGATACACATTCCTGACCAACACACTTACCTTTATATATTGCAGATTTAGCCCTAGAAGGACTGCAAATATGCAGATCAGGTGTGAATTCATTAGCATCCATGAATTCCACAATCTGCACTAAGTGCATGGCAGATAAACATGGTATAATGACCTACAAGATTGTGTCTACATACCCTAGCACTGCAAGGATGAGCACTGAGAAGTGTTACCTGCTAAAGGCTTTCAAGTGTGAATTATTAATCTGACTTACAGGTATAGGCAGTGTTTCACACTCTTTCTTCTTTAATGTACACTTACCAAGGATGTATCAGATAAAAGAGACTTGCCAAAAAGTCTGGGATTACATTGACTGACTTAAGAGGGAAACATTCATAACATTTTATGAAGTGATTATGACCTTACTGTTGTGGCTCTGAGTAAAAATTTGTCTGCAATTCTAAAGAAGTACATTACTCACTGAAACAGATATCAAAGCCAATGCAGTGGATATTGTACTCATGTTAGAAAAGCATAGATAAGAGAATGACATTCACAAAAGAAAGAAAAAACAAATGCAGTCTTGCAAATATTTGTTTAATATTGTGGGAGGAAATACTGGCTTGATTGTTGTTGATATTCCATTCATCCATACATCTACTGTAAATTACAAAGCATAACTTCAGAACTTGGTTATGTTGCAAGTTTAATGCTAATTGATACAATGTCACATCTTGAGTATGTGCAGTTTACTTTTTCTTCTTCCTAATATGTGTCTGTGGAAAATAGTGAAAATAATCTCAAGTGTGTGTTGTTAATGCTTTAGTTTGATGTTTCATATCCAGAGAGGGTGATGTTTGTGTGAACACAGTGATGTTTAAGGAACATACTTTCATGTTACAAAACAATAAAGCTGATGAATCATCAGAAAGATACATTAGTTTTATATTTTTTTCTCTTCTTCATCCATTGTGCACCATTTGTCACTGCACACTGTTGCCTGTCAGTGGTAACTACCAGTGAACCACAGTTTACTTTCTAAAAGTTTACAGCTTTAATTTGGAATGCCATGAGTAGCACAACTGAGACTGGTACTGAGTGAAGAAATTTCACCTTTCAGCTGCCTATCTCTGTGGCACAAGGTGTAAGTGAAATGAGCTTAGAGAAGGAGAACACATAATGCAGGATTTTAATCCAGTTTACATCCATATCTCACAATTATTCATCTTGATAATTTTACATTTTATGTTAAACTTTTATGTCATTATTAATCGTATATACTTATGTCTATATTTACCTCCTATAATTTTCTGTGTATCCCCTTTCGGAACAGTTTGCCATTACATGAAATTCTGGTGATGTGAAACACTAATGCTACTTGTGATGTGGCAACCAGATATGAAAAGGATGATTATGTTGTGTTAATGCTATAAGTGCTCTGTTCTTTGCTAAATATATTATTTAATTATGTTACTTTAATTTCTTTGTATATATTTTTTATTTTTTATTTGTATGCCACTTGGCAGCATGCAACCTCAGTTCATGGCTGAAGCAAAAATGAATTTAATTTGGGTAGCCTTCTGTAGTGCAAATGAGCTCAATAGCACTATGGGTATTACTGCATTAAGAAAATGCACCTGTTAGCTAACTACATCTCTGGCATAAGCTATAAACACATTAAGTTGGGAGCAAACGTAGAAGTGCTGGGGGTTCAAATCTATAGTAAGGATAGTTTTTTATGGTGTCAGATGAAATAGTGACACACATATTGGGATATGAATTCAAGACTGTAAGTATGTGTGATAATTGTTGAATATGTTAGCTAGCTATACTCCTTGCAAATTGCTATAAACAATGTTTTGTAGTGTGACACTAAACTCTTATTCTTATGAATAACAATATGCATGATGTCAAAAATCAAAGTGTCCAAATTGTGAAAACATAAATTTACTAACATTACTGATGTATGTGAGAATATGTAGCATATATTATAGATTACTTATCCATATAGTCTAATTATTACTCATTACACTAATGCATTTCCATTTCAAAGTATATCAGTATGACTTGTATGTGGTGTGTCACCACTGAGATAATATAATTTTGTAAGTGTTCTCTTTCTGAATAATTGTCATTACCTAGATCACTAATGATGTGTAACAGAAACGCAGTTCTGAAGTGGCAGCCAAATGTTGAATGTATTATTTATAGCTTGTTGTTTATCTTAATTCAAATTTTATAACTTTGTGTCTTTTTTTTTGCCTTTTGCATTTTCTCACTGCTGTTTGGTTGGCAAACATAGTACATGGCTGCAGGCACAAAATGAAAATTTTAATTTGGACTGCCTACTGCAGTGCAAATGAGGCTGACGCCATTGCACTGCAGTCAGCAGTCTAGGCAGTACTGAGTGAAGAAACAACACCTGTTAGCTACCTATCTCTGATCCCTGTGGCACAAAGTATAACTGCAGTGAGTTTATTGAAAGAAGACAGATAATATAGGGTTTGAATCCAGTTTACAGATGCTTTTACTGAGGGGGTCAAAATGTAATTTGTCACAAACTTTAGGTTAGGAATGTAACATGAGCATCATAAATATATTTTTGCAAGAAAAGTATTGTTAATATTTGCTGTATAAGTACAATATAATTTGTTCAAAGTATGTTATGCATGACAGTGATGATATTTAATTCAAAATGCACTTGCATAAATATGATGTGCATGAAATATTTGTTTTAGTTATTATGACTCATCACATATAACTATGTGTTTAGTACAGTATATCTTGTAAAGTATGTATATAACATATGCCAACATGTATTACTCATGTCATGCAACTTCATGCTTCTGAAATGTATTTATAACCACAAGTACTGACTTTTACATATACATGCATTCCCATGACTACTTAAATTTACACACATACAGGCATCTCTTAAGTATATCTCAGTTTACTCTGAAATTAGTATGTCCCTAATTACCATGTAAAAAGGAAGTGCTGCTGTGACTCTGACAGTTAATAAGCAAAGTTTAAAATTGTATCTTCTTTTACTCATGCATTTGATTCCCAGGTGGTACTACTCAATTTTACTAGTGTGTAAGTCCCAAAAGCCCGGTATGTCAGAAGTCATACCACTTTTCCTCCAACCAACAATGATTTTAACAAACACCATAAAACAATTCAGTGTTTAAAATTTGACCATGGGTCAATAGGTTGAGCATTACACATGGACACATTTCACTGCCGACATTTACACCTCCTGCTCTTTTTGATGTAACTGTGATCAATGTGTCTGCCCAGCCATTTTTGTGCTTTCAGTTGTACAAATGCAGCTGGCAAGGCAGTGCATCACCAATTCAGACACATAGTTCTATTTTGACATCTGTAGACATGGCTGGTAAAGTGTTCTATTTTGACATCTGTAGACATGGCTGGTAAAGTGTTCTATTTTGACATCTGTAGACATGGCTGGTAAAGTGTTCTATTTTGACATCTGTAGACATGGCTGGTAAAGTGTTCTATTTAGAGCACAAAGATGGGAGTCAAGGAGTTTTGTGGCTCACCTCGTCAAGTGCTACAGCTGAAGGCTGCTGCAGTGGGATTGTACTAGGTCTCAGTATAAGGCTGAAGCTTGGAATAGCTTGGTCAAGGCTGTCTCCAATGCAGCTGGTATTCCATGTACTGGGGATAAATGTTATCACCATTACAGTGAAATGAAGAGACACGAGCAAGATCTCATGAACTAATGGGAGGATGAGTTTAAGACTGCAAACACTGCTCAGTTGTATAAGCATAGTGATCCATTACCAGTCAATTATATAGCACTGACTAGCCAGCCAAGCCAGTCATTCATTATACTTTTATAACTTTTTTTCCTGCACTGTACAATTCCAGAAGAGATAGCATAAAACCATGAAGAACATCAGGAAGGACTAACTCACCTCAGAGAGGCATGGAGTAAGTATGCATCAGGTCTGAATGCAAACCAGATAAGTATTTTCAGTTCATTACTCCATATCATCTTGACCAGGTGTACCTAAACTTTTATATCAAGCATACATGCCTGCTCCAATAGCTCTTCGTGGTTTCATTAGGCGATGAATACACCAGCTTCATTATGTGTGTGGTTCAATACCCAGAAACAGAAATTAGATTTTATACCACAGCAGTATTTCTAAAGCTTTAACTAAATACTGCATGACATTAACAATTCAGTTTTTGTAAATGCAGTTATTAACTTGGAATGCATAAATCTAATATGGCACAGTCAAATAAATGTTTGTGTTTCTTATATTATAACATTGTGATTGATTTATTTTGTGACACATTAATGCCTTCACATCATATCTGGATGTGGCAAAGGTGAACGTATTTACGTGTCATATTGAAATAATAAAATAATGTGAAGCACCATTGATCTAATTCTCTCTTTTTATCTGCCCCACCCTATTTCTTTTTTCATATATATTAAACGTTTTTTTGTTCATTCATTGCTGCCGAAACAAAATGGCCATCAGCACATGGAGCTAGACTAACCATTGGGGTTCAGTCCACCATAACTCCACAGGTGACTGCGGCGGCACCACCACAGGCATCACAGACACCCAGCACATCTGTGTCGCAAACTGTCAGCTTTGCCTCTACAACTCCTGCCCTATACTAGGGGAGGTGGTGATTTTGTCATCTACCAGGAACTGAATGGGCTGGATGAGGACATAATGGAGAGCAACCATGGTGCTTGATTTGGAAGGGTTGACATGATTCTGCATCGTATTGCCAAATTTATGTCACTTCTAGCACTGACCCAGAAAAACTGACACAGGAGACAGTGAATGACAGTTCAGTGGGTGAGGACTAGATTCTCACTGTCCTCAAGTTGGATGGGTATGCTTCTCTGATGTCTCCTACCTTTCCCCAATAATGGTCTCCCCAACCATTTGTGTCCATCGCCATCCCTGTGTTTCTTGCATGTCCTGTACTTCTGCACCTACTACCAAACCTACCCTACATACCTGAACCTTGCATTCCTAAGCACCTTCCCCAACAGATCTCTTTCTACATAAAAAAGTGTACCCCCCAAAATAATATACTCCATACATAGCTCTTCCCTTCACCTCTGTGCCATCTTGGCACATTTGATTTAGTCCAATTAGCTATACAACATTATTCTATTGTCACCCATCCCTGGTGTGGTGACTCTCCAAATTCATCAAATTCCTTGTAGATTTCTACATTTATGTTTAGAAGACATGGATAGTTATGCAGCTGTCCCATTGCCCCCCTGATAATTTCTGTATTCTTTTGCCTTGTGTCCTCCCCTGTTTGCACCCCACCCCCATTTTCACCACTCTCATATCAACTCCTTTTCACAAGTTTAATCTAGTCAAAAATAGAATCACACACACCACATGTGGACAGAAATGGCCTATCAAAAAGCCTTCAGTTTTTGTTCTCAGCATTTGTGCAGAGCATGGCATCATGCACCACTGCTGAGTGATGGTGAATGGCATTTCACATCTTTTGGCAAAATCTGGTGAGTTTTTGCCATCACCCACACTAATCCAGTTATCTTTTCCAAAATGTGCTTAAACCTGCTGTGCTATAGGAATAGAGAGTAAAGGCAGTACTTTGAAACAGTTAGTCTGACAGTTATTAGGCTGCTGGATATAATGGTCTAGGAGTTCCTATGTAGTATATTCAGATATCCTATGTGGTATATTCAGATAATTCACGTCTGTAGACTGATCTTTTTGCATAGTGTCAATTGTTCAGTTCCAGACATATGTCAAAATATTATTTCATGCCATTTTATATTCCTATCATGTGTTTAACTATGAACTTCTGTATTTCTCTCCAGTTACATGTCAATAACATAGTAGGAGTAGGAGAAATATAGCATAACATTTGAACAGTGGAGCAATTGCAAAAACATTCCATCCCCAACAGGTAGACTTAGTAAGCCACCCTTATCCCACTTATGGGTAAATGTTACCCCTTCTTCCTCCCTATTACAGGCAAGTTATTGTACAGAGCCTGACAGAGTAATAATGAGGAAACACCTAATACTTACACACCATAAAGATGGTCCTAAATGTAACATGAACAAATCTCTTGGTATGTCTCTATCCATCTCTCTCTCTCTTCACTCCTTCTGTTTCATCACTTTTTACTGTTTCACATTTATTAGGTTAACAGATGTGATGTCCATCTTATGGGATTTTACCATTGGCATTACTGTGCTGAAACCTAATACCTACATCTTCTCTTTCTGCAATAAGTTGTCACTGTCCGTTCAATTGTGTGATCTTTAACTTTGTAAAATAAGAGTTCCTTTGTGGTATGCTGAAATAATGCTTGGAGCTATAAATTGACCTTTGCATAGTGTCAAGGGGTCTAATCCAGAAGTATGTCAGACACTTATTGACTGCTTTTTTTCTAGGACTATTTTATGTGTAACTGTTGTGCTGACCCACCATTATCGTGTTTTTGCCATAATCTACTTGCTCCCTCTTGGGAGCACTTCACTGTAGACATCATGAGAGAATAATGATGATGGCAAAAATATGACTAACACTGAAGAAATGTGGCCAGAAATGGGCCATAAACATAAATGTTAGATGGTCTGCCTCCCTCCAGCCATCATTCTCTCTATCCCTTTCAGTGTTATCAGTACGAGTCCTCAATATTTGCATGATGCCTGGCACTGAGCAGCAATACTAACTCACAGTAAATGGCAGTTCACATCTTAGGGCAAAATCTTTTTTACCTTAGAGTAAATTAGCACAATTAGTATCATGCTAATATGCCTGACCCCACTGCACTATAGAAAAACAGACTAAAAGTACTAAAGCATGATATAATTATTCTTCCATATCTATTAGGCTGCTGGATGTCACATATAGTCTAAGGGATATTATACCTGATATAACTGTGATGAAGGCTGCTACCTATGTATTCTCTTTTTCTACTTGTTGTCCATACTTCTCAACCTCTTAACACAAAAAATCTGGACCAAAGCCAAAAATAATGGGGGACAAAGGTTTAAAAATCAGGAAATGTTTAAATATTGTTCGTATAAACTTAAAAAGAAATTGCTAGAATAAAAGGTCTTGAATACCATGCATTTTCTGAAGGATATAAAGTCTGAAACTTAAATGCCTGCTATTTAGTGAATTCGCTCCTCACTGATTTACCACAAAAATTCAGAAAACCACATTTTTTTGTGGAGGAACAGACCAAAAATATGATGCAAAAATCTGGACATTTGAGAGGCATGCTGTTGTCAGTGTCCCTTAAAATGTGTAAAAACTTATTAAAGTATGAGTTCCTTTGTGGTGAACTGAGTTAATCCTTGGATCTGTACACTAGTAGTTCAAAAGTTTTGAATTCAGAAGTTTGTCATACATTTACATTATCTTTTTCCATATTAGTAGTATGTGTTTTAACTGTGTAATACATATGTTATTCACCCCAAACTATCCTCATCATGTTCCTATTCTTCTAACCCTTCTTTATTCAGATTAGAAACACTTATAATTCTAAAGTGTACAGATTTTCAAAGGATGTCCACATTCCTGCATCTTAATTTGTGGTGTGTTGTGTGTTCATCACAACATCTGTAAATGTCTGGGAAATCATTGATGAATATACTCATTCAGTAATGCCATCCATTTGAATTTCACAGGCTACATAGGTCAGAACATGCATTATCCTAGCAGAAGTGTAAGTTTATAAGAGCAGTATTTAAAAAGGGTCATTAACATTTTGATTTTCTTACGTATTATATTTTGTCTTTGTATACACAGAGCTTGAAAGAATCATCATGATGACAACCCTAACAGTACCACACCACAAATATGTGCAAAAATGTCCCATAAATAGCTATCTTTGTATGTCTCTATCCTCTATCTTGAAATCGCTTCCTCTTCCCAGCCCTTCTGTTTCATCAGTCTCTCTCTTCGGCATTTGCACAATGTCTGGCTCCAGCAGTATCTGTAACTTATGGGAAGGAACAGTACACAGCTTAAGTCAACATCTTGTGAGTTTTTGCCTTTGGCTTCATTAGTCTGATACTCTTCATGCTCCTGTGCTCATCCTCACTGCTCTGTTTATAAACAGGCTGATAGCAATAGGAGGAGACAGTTATGTACCTCTGTTAAACAGATGGCAGTGTGGAATGTGCACTATATGGGATGTTACCATTGTAAGTTGTGTTATGAAGCATGCTGGCCATAATCTTCCTTGGTTCATAATGTTTCCATAGTCCAGGTTTCCATCAACATTAACATAATTGGTCTCACATGTGTTTCATACTCAATCACAAAGTGCTCATACCTTCCCAGAATTATTTGCAGGACATTAGATACAATGAAAGCTTTTTGTGTTAACAGGTGTAATACAATAGGTACATATGAGAATGGTAATATACATGCATACGGTGATAGTCTCAATGGGGTTTCATTTCAGTATGTGTTCAGAAGTATTTCAGTTCAGTCCATATTCAGAATATATTAATTAGGACACATGTTTATTATTGATGTATTAACTTGTCAATCAATCATGTCATAAAAAAACATACAATTGCAGCATGCATCAAATATATGCACAGTCAACAGATATGATGGCTATGATATACGTGTATCATCCATACAATAGTAGTTTACTGCAAGAGTAATGAAAAATGTGTAAATCATGACATGTGCAATATTAGCATAACACATCTCTATTATGCATTTCATCATAATCAGATCATTTTGACTTTATATGCTATTTATTTGTGCAAAAGTAAGCACAGAGCACCACTGAGTATTGCTAATTCTTGTGCTAAGTTCAATACCTCAATGTACTCATGCACTAATAATTCAGCTGTGTAAATGAACTTCTCAATGGTGTACTTCAGGACTAGATTTTGAAAAAAATAAAAGTATTATTAGTGGGTTGTACTACTTCTGTATGTGGTAACGTACTGTTCTACTCAAACATATGTTGATTTCCCTGTGATGTTGACCAAACACTTAATTCTGTAAAGTTATGTCTGCACTGCAACGCTTACCCTTGGAAATGATGTACAATGACATGGAACCTTTTTACACATTCGTCATCAGTGCTTTTCAGTAGTGCATAGCTATATTTGTGACCTGTTTGTTTGTATTTAAACTGCACCTGAGACATGTGAGCAGTATGTCATTATTTGTAATCAGCACCTTGACGTATCTCTTGCCTATCACCACACATGCCTTTTCACTCAAACCTGTGATGCACATTAGCTTCTCTGCAACACACTGAGGTTGTAATCCTTATAAATGTGCATTGTCAGGCATTTCAATTAAGACTGCTCCTTTAGCACTTACAATTAATACAATCTTATCTAGACTGTGCAACTGTATAGGTTGATGGATTGAATCTCTTAGTGGTGAACTTGTGTGCATGTGCCTCAAGAGTCAGGTACATATAACTTCACCAACAGACATACTGCATTTACTTCCACTCAGGCGAAACATTAAAACTGAAAGAGGTCTCCTACCTTTAACATCAACATCTTCTCTACAACACACTCATGATGTCAGCCTTTCATAGGTTCATAGGTAGGTACTAGGCTATTGGCCCAAGGACCTAAGTAAGCCTAGCCAACAAGGTTCCCTGGGTTTCACCACCCAAAAAAGTTATTTTCTTGTGCCCTTGTTGAGTAGAGCCACAGAAGTGATCCCCGGGGTGAATTTCCTATTTCCCATCCACTCATCAAGATTTTTTGTGAAGAGTGCTAATGAGGAACTCTGCTTGACATAGATGAGTAGCTTGTTCCAGAGTATGGGAAGTCTCTGGGACAGGAATCTATCCCTCCAGCATGTTCTGTTTATTGTGGTGACAAGGTTTAAGTCCCTAGAGTGTATAGCTCAGACGGATCGGGATTTCTTTAGGTGTAGCATGTCCAACAACTTTGGGTTTGACATAGCTTTGTATGTTAGGCAGAGATCACCTCAGAGTAGGCGATATGCTTCAGAGTAAAGTTGGAGTTTATTGAGACGGTCAGCGTAGGGTATCTGTTTGAGGCCAGTAATCCTCTTTGTGAGGTACTTCTGCGGCCTTTCCAGCTGTTGCAGATGTCTTGTGAAGTACATTCCAAAAGGGGCGTTGTGCTCTATAATGGGTATAATGAGTGTCAAGTAGAGGGGAACAATGACCTGTTTTTTTCCCTGGATGAAAACCCTTTCATGATGAGGTATGCCATGTAGAAGGATTTTCTGACTACTGTGGTGATGTGATTATCAAAGGAGAGACTACTGTCCATCTGGGTCCCAAGGTCTCTTATCACACATTCAACATTAAGTAGACTGTTGCCTATGTGGTAGTTCATGGGTACAGAGTTTTTACCAAAGGGGATGACAATGCACTTTTTGGGATTGAGCTTGAGGCCATGGCTCTGACACCAGGCATCTGTCTCAGTGAAGCCTTTCTGTAGGATGTCCACATCATTTGGAGACTTGATTATGGCTCCTAGTTTGCAGTCAAAAGTAAACTCACACTATAAAAGTCCAACGTCTCCTGTGGCATTTGAGATTAATACAGGAGTCTCTAAACTGTGTAACTAGATAGGAATGACATTCAGATGTAACAGTGATGAACCTGTGTGTGACTCGAGTGTCAGGAACGTATACTTTCAGCAACAGACGTGCTGTATCTACTTCACTTAGGTGGAGCGTTTAAACTGGCAGAAGACTTCCTCATCTCATTTATAACTTTTTTAGACTGTGCAACTAGATAGGTAGGTGGGTCAAATCCAGCATTGCTTAAATAGTGTAACTGTGTGTACTGTCATATACAATTGTCTCTGTCATAACACACATTACATACACTTCCACTTGGAGACATATTTTCAGTGGCCAAGGCACACTGATTACATAATGTTTTCATAAGTGCACTATCTCAGAACTGTAATACAACTTATCCTGTGGTACAGGCTGTTGATACAATGCTCCATAGACTGTGTAAATAGACAGGTAGTTAGGTGGTTTGAATCCAGCATTGATTGGCTTCTGTGTGTTTGTCTCTCTCTCTCATGCTTTGAAGAAAAAGCTTTAAATACATACAAGATGTGTAAATATACAGTGCTACTGGAGTCTTCCACCATTTTATTTCCTTTTTAGCAGAAACATCATCCTATTAAACAATGGTGATATTATCCATTCAAATGTGTACTGTCACAGTTGTAAACCAACATCTTGTGTTGAGGTTGCAATTCAGACAATGGTCTATAGCTTTAGATCTTACGTAGTTAATCCAAATCCAGCCATTACTACTTAGACTCAGTTGTGCCAGTATGACTGTGAATGTGCACGTAGGTAACAATGTTGTCACACACATATCTGCTGTGCACATGTATAGCTTGGGAATTTCTCTTAGAAGAACTTCTGCTCATTTTTCACAGAAAAATGTTTTCTTTAAGACTGATGATGACATTTAACGAGGTTTTCTTTTTATAAGAGTAGTAGTAAATCTTCTGCTCAAACATGATGAAATGAGACCATGATCTGTATGTTGTTGCCTTAGTATACCATGTGTTCAAATCTGTGATTGTCTACACATTATGTGTGATTGGGATTCTACTGTAACAGTGATGACTGCATTATGCATCACATGTGTTTGGGTCTGCCGAGCATCAGACAATATTCTATGACAAAGAGACATATCACACCACACCAAATTACATGTACACATATGTCTTGCAGCAATAACATGATGTAATGCATTTCAATAATCATATGTCTCATAATATAGTAAGACTTCTACAATAGCACATTCTTCGCAATATCATGTAGCTTCTTTGATCACATAGGTAGGTGCTCAAAACCCACAGTGAGTGAATGTAATCAATGTGTCTGAGTATACTGTTTTGCCTGAATGACATCCACCACAGTTGTAATGTGCAAACTTACAATGAGAGATGTCTCCCCCCTCCCTTTTACCTAAAAAATGGTTTGTAATACAATCATATGATGTAATGAATTCACATAGGCGGAGTCTCAAAGTTGTATTAAGGCTTCCACTGTGGTGCATGTGATTCATACAGATTTTGCTAGCCACTGGCCTTACATAGATAGCTGTTTGATTACAGTGAAGGACAACATTTTATGAATGTACCAACATTCAAAAACACCATTGCATCAAGTTATTATCTACTTTTCTGTGAGACAAACAACTTTCAACACATTTTGGGATTTCATGGCAGTGAAACAGTTGTTCTGGAATTCTTTTGGTGTGACTGCTTATATGGCACATGCAGTGAGAAATGATTTTTATAGCATATCTATACACACAGAGTGTGGTTTGATTCTGGGATTGTGTGAGTACAAACCATATGTATGGAAAACACTTACTTGGCCAAGCAACATTGACGTTAGGCTGCTCCCAGTTGTGTGAACATTAACACAGGTTCCTCATCAGTCTGTTTTTATATCATATAATTAATCAATCACTATGTGTCATCCTTAAACATGTACAGTGGCAGCTGGTGACTTCAAATCAAAGGGGGGCTGCAGGAGACAGCTGTATGGGTGGGGTCAATGGGAAGGGGTGTGACCAACCAGAAAGGGGGAGGAGCTATGCTCAAAACCACAAAAACTAACTAAATACACTACCCTGGGTGCCACACCATCATTATGAGAGTCCAATCAAGACAAAATGAAGTGTAGAAGAATAAAAATATTTCAATGCATTGGCTGCATGACAGCTTACTTAATATCTAGATGGAATCAAAAAGGTTGTGATGCATGAAAAAATAAATTACTTTTTAAATACATTAATGGAATGCCAGTCAAAATCAAGTATAAGAAAAACAAGCAGCACTCAACTCAATCCACTTCTTGCACTGCAGTTCTAATTATAATTTATATTCAGCTTTATTAAAGTACCTAGTAACATGCTGAAAGTAGAAATCTCTGATGCCCCCACTTGTAAAAATGTTTCTTATCCAAAAAAAGACCTGCTGCCTGACAACTATCTACTTGTTTCATGAGGAAAACATGATCAAAGTAAAAAATAAAAAGCAAACAAGAAAAAAGCTCAAGATACATTGCTTAAAAGGATTACTGTACAGGTTATGGACCACACGATTGGCATTCTGTTTAGTTTACGGGTAAAGCCTGCAGAGATGACTGGAAGTCTCCAAGTGTAATGAGTTTCTTAAAATAATGTAATCCTGTCCTTTATTACAAATACTGTCATATGCATTTCAATACCCAAGGCTTATACATTATCTAGTTAAGTATTCTCTACATGGCAACAACAAAAAGGCTTTCAATGTTGGCAATTCTTTAACAGTATGCTTATTAAAGCTTACTTGCATCTTACGATCTCAGCCAAGCTTACCTGATGGTCATTAAAGTATTGCTACTTAAACACAGAGCAACAGGCACTTTGAGTAATAAGCATAAATCAACAGTACAAAAAATATGACAGAAACCAGACCATTCTGCAAAAATCAAGGACAGATGAAAAGCCACTCAAGTACTTGTGTCTACCTTGGATGGGGGGGATACTCTGTACATTTACACTGCATAACTACTCCTTGCCTTGCTTCGACACATCCAGAGTCACTACATGGGGGAGTGGGGTACAACAAGTATGTCACAATTTGAAATGTCTCTGGCTGACTGTGATGGCCCTGACACATTTGTCATACCTCTCAACCTCAGAGCAAGAAATCTGGACAAAGCCATACAAAGAAGTGGGACAAAGGCCCAAAAATAAGGACAATTTTTAAATATTGCTCTTATAAACTTAGAAAGATAATAGAATAAGTCTTGCATTAGTATGAATTTTCTGAATGGTATGAAATCTGAAACTCAAATGTCTGTCATTATTTTCTAACTTCAGTCTTTAATGATTTGTCACTAATTTGCCAAAAACACAATTTTATGAAAAATGGACCAAAAATGTGATGCAAAAATATAAAATAGCCACACAATACAGCTGGGAATCTGTCAAAGAAGGGACACTTTAATATTAGTACTGCTAACTTGAGCAGCTGACAAAATAATAGAATCTACATGCATTTCTGAAATAAAAGTAATCTATAACTCTGATTATTACAGTTATTTCTTAATTGTAAACCCTCCATGTTTTCTTCCAAAATTGCTATTTTGCAGAGGGATTATTAGGGGAAGAGCAACATTTTGAGCCAAAATCAGGGACAGTTGAGAGGTTTGGCTATGCCTAATTCTATAAAGCAATTGATTTGCATGTACCTCTCAACCTGTTAATGCAATAAATCTGGACAAGGCCAAATATATTGGGGGAACATATAAACAGTACTAAAATTGCTCTTGTATAAACTGAGACAGTTGATAGAACAACAGGTCTTACTTTAGCATGCATTTTTCTGAAGGTTATGAAGTCTGAAACTAGTGTGTCATTATTTAGTGACTTAATTCCTAAATGATTTGCCAGAAAACCACAAATTTTATGAGGAACAAACCAAAAATAAGAAGCAAAAATCTGTTCATTCTTTGAAAATCTGGACAGTTGGGAGGTATAGTTCAGCTGGGGCTGTCTTTAAGTTTGCCATCCTTCCCCCTCACAAAATCATAGTCGAATGGATCCTCCCCCTGCAACCATTCCAATGATCCATTACTTGGCTATTTCACTCCATTTACCATAAACACTAATGTGCATACCGATTTACTTCTATGATGATTTGGACTTCATTTGAAAGTTTTATTTTGCATTTTACAGCACAAACACTAAGACATCTGCTAAACAAACTTAGCATTAAAACTTCTCTGCCCTTGAAACTCACATTCATTGAAACAGCATTGAAACCCACATTCAAAGAAAATACATTTTACCAGTTGCAGATAAAGATTAATTCTGGGCTGTTTTCAAATCATAGGCCCCTTGCATATGAAACATATGCTCTTTGATACACCTTCCTATTGTTTTGAACATTTTTCCAGTAAACTATGAAACAAAACGCATGCACCAATAATGACAAAACTGCCCAATTCAGAACATCTTTCCAGTAAACAATGAAACAAAATGTATGCACCCATAATGACAAAACTGCCCAGTTCAGAACATTTCCATCATAAAAGTCTACTCAAACTTCTACAGTCCACCATTATCAGTAAATATGCACAATTCTACAGTCCACCATTATCAGTAAATATGCACAATTCTACAGTCCACCATTATCAGTAAATATGCACAATTCTACAGTCCACCATTATCAGTAAATATACACAATTCTACAGTCCACCATTATCAGTAAATATGCACAATCTCTGAAGAAGCAAAAAAGTCATCTAAATAATTCCACATTAAATAAATCTGTAACTAATGAAGAGGTTGCTGCTAGCAAACACCTTTATATTTCATGGTTTCATCGAAAAATAAAGTGTCTGATGCCCCTGAGGAATAAATTGCCTATATTACATTACAAATGATAAGCTAGTGATATTGCAATAGGAAATGGATGGCAAACTGATAACAGGCTCATAGTTAGTATTTTAACTTTTTCAGTACGGCAGCATTTACCCCCTTGTGGGAGTAGAACCAACAACCTTCTGCATCAAAAGCAAGTACACAACCTGTTGTGCTATTAACAATGCAAGCTGACTTAGCATAAGCAGCCCTAAACTTCTCTTCCCCTGCAGCTCTCAGCTCCTTGTAAAATCTATTCAATACTCAACTGCATCTCAACTTCTCAGCACAAGAAATCTGGAAAAAGCCAAATTTATTGGGGGGGTGGTCAAAAGCCCAAAAACCAGGGACACATTAAACATTGCTTGTATAATCTTGGAAAGTTGCTAGAATAAAATGCTGTGTTACCACCATACATTTTACTGCCAAGGTCCCTGTGCAAAAGAGTCAGAGCAACATACCACTATGCCAAATCAGCTGCTTTGTGAAAGAAAAATGCTGTGGTACCACCATACATTTTACTACCAATGTCCCTGTGCAAAACAGTCAGAGCAACATGCCACTATGCCAAATCACCTGCTTTGTGAAAGAAAAATGCTGTGTTACCACCATACATTTTACTGCCAAGGTCCCTGTGCAAAACAGTCAGAGCAACATACCACTACGCCAAATCAGCTGCTTTGTGAAAGAGCTGAAGACTTAAACTTAAATGGCTATCATTTAATGAATTCAGTTCTCACCATAGCTGTCAACCTCTTAGCACAAAACACCTGGACAAACCCAGTAATGAGGGAATACAGCCCTCAAACATATTCAGTGAATTCAGTTCTTGCCATAGCTGTCAACCTTAACACAAAAAACCTGGACAAAGCCAATAATGGGGTAATACAGTCCCAAAAATAAGGACAAATTTCAAATATTCATCTTATAAACTTAGGTTGTGTTACTATATATTTTCTGAAGAATATGAAGTCTGAAATTCAAATGCCTGTCAATTTTACTTCTGATGGAACAAAAACAATTTTCAGCAGAGGCCCAGGGAGAAATACTGCAGACACATGTCTTTGTAAAATGGCCCAGGGAGAAATACTGCAGACACATGTCTTTGTAAAATGGCAGGACACCAGAGCAAATCCACACAAACATAGGGATAAGATGCAGACTCCACACAGAAGGCACCCCAGCCAAGAATCAAACCAGAAAACCTATAGCTGTGAGGCAACAATGCTACCACTGCACCATCAAATATGTAAAGCATTAAACATTCAGAAACCTGAAGTCTGAAATTCAAATGCCTGACAATTTTATTTAACAACAAAAAAACAATTTTCAGCAGAGGCCCAGGAAGAAATAATGCAGACATGTCTTTGTAACAAGGGAGGACACAAAAGCAAACCCACACAAACACAGAGAGAAGATGCAGACCCCACAAAGAAGGCACCCCAGCCAAGAATCAAACCTGAGAACCTGCAGCTGTGAGGCAACAATGCTACCACTGCACCATCAAATATCAAGCATTGCAATATTTAGAAACCACAGATATTATGAGGAACAGATCAGATCAAATATGAGGCAAAAATCTGCAATTTTTTTAGAAATGGTGGTGGGTAGGGAATTCAGGTCTTTAACACCTGCATACAAGGTACAGGGTTCAAGCCTGAGGTATTCCCTACCACACCACCATTTGTCTAACCACCAGTATATAGCAACTGGGGCATTTACACACATACCCCCTTACCTGTAGTAGGCTGATCTCGTAGCTGCAAGCAAATAAATCCACAGTAGCTGCAAACACATAAATCCACACAAGACCCCTGCCTGTCCAGCTCCGAATTGCGAGATCTTCCCGACGAGACTGAAGCAGACTGCTGACGTTGCTGTCCGACTCCGATGAGGTTTCCCAGCAAGTTTCCAGGACAGTCTATTGCAGTTGTACTGCATAGACTTCTGGGATCTTGCTCTAACATGTTTCCCAGTCTGGACTGCTGCTGAAACAGTCTGCGCATGCTCCAGACTGTCTCAGCAGCAGTCCGGACTAGTGCGCATGTGCAAAGTCCGCAAATTTTGAATTTTTTTTTTCCTTCTTTTATTTTCTAATTTCTTTATGTTTTACAGCTGGGGGGCTGCAGTCCGGCAGTCCAATAGCACGGGCCGCCCCTGAACATGTACCAACTTCACATAAACAAATACAATTGAATACTTGCAATAAATTCAGAAATTATATTTCCAGTCAGTTACATTATTTAAACGATTAGGGAATATTTTTCTAAATGTAATTTCCTTGCTTCCATTTTCCATAACCTTATACAGTATACATATGCTCACTCTAAATTTTCTCCTTAAATACAGAACAGGTGCTCAGTAAACTGTATTAATTATCTGACAATTACATTGTTCAAAATAGTTTGCATCAATCCTTTCAGATTTAACAAGTTTTATAACTGACAAATCTTTCTATTATCTTTGTAATGGGCTAGAAGACTGGCCATTATAAATTTAAGGCAGTTGTAGCAAATACCGTATATGATATTTTACCCTGATATCGTTAAAATAGTTTAACTTCAACTTTCTTTCTGTGTGAATAACAGAACATTAGGCCAGTTTTTTGTTAAACAAACTTATCAATAATATGTAAAAATACCTTGTTGTCAAAGAACAGCCTCCAGTGCCAAGAACCAGCATTTCTTTTGATACAAGTCCATATAGAAATGCAACAATAAGCTTTTTCCCCACAGTAAAATGTTATTTGTGGGTGGTGCAACAAACACTTTTAAAGACCATCATTCACCATCTTGTATTTAAATGTGAATCATTGCTACCCCTTGTAAAAGGAATGCCATCAAAAGGCAGGTGGTTGGGTTATTGAGACTTGTCTCAGATAATAACAAATTATTAATGAATGTAGAATTCTGACACATATATTTTGGACGTGAGATACTCAGAAGTTAAGATACACAAGATTTTAGTGAAGGTAGTAACAAATATATGACCATCTATAGATCAATTTTACTGGATGTCCAAAATGTGGATTTTAGGCATAAAGAAGAGATAGGCGATTACTGATATACATACATTCAGTTTATGATTTAATCTGGACTGTAGACGTATTAAGAACATACTACATACATGGAAGATCCGAAGAAGACATCCTGAGTTACTTCAAATGATGAGTGACACACTGTGACACTGTTATACTGAAATCCCAAACATCCAGATGGAAGGCTTACATTTAACAAACCCTCTTGTACTTACCCCCAAGGATGTGCAAACAATGTAAAAAAAAACAGAGTAAAGTGCACATTATCAAGAGGCATTTACTTTTGGTTTCTTTATAAATTCAGGACGTTAAGTTTCAGTTGATAATTACAACTGAAGTATATTTCCAGAAGGATATTGCCATTGTAACTCAAGATTTATTGTGTATGTGGCTTTCTGTGACAGCTGAGATTCTATGTGGCTAAGATGATGCACAGGCTGTAACTGAGGATATATGAACATGTGTTAAGAATATTAACATCCTTTATCAATATTTTATTAATTTTGATAGGCATAAAGTATATTTTTTGCTATAGGGATTGAAAGACAATGGGAGGTGGGAGAGAAAAGATCCTTGTTAGTCAGAGAATTGCAGTGGCAGTTACATTTTAATGCCAAAAATTGGTTGGGGTTAAATAATGTAGTATTAAACATTTGTTGAAATTTAAAGTCCTAAAAAGAAGTTAAAAAACTAGTTACTCTTATAGAACTTTGCAATAAGAAGCATAGTTAAGGTTAATTTATATGTTATATGACCAGAGGGAGAGCAGGTACATTTTTCTAAAGTATTGAAATCTTTTAGTTCTGATCAGAAATGGGGTAAGAGGAATTATCTTTAAGAAAGAAGAGAGTGACAATCACATTTTAGGACCAAGGACCGAGAAAGGAAGTCTATATTGGGGGGTGGGGGGGTGGGGCGTTGGAGGAGACATCCTAAGTGATTAAGATTTCTAAGTTGTGTGTTGCTGAATTTCTGAGTAGTCTGGTGGCTAGAGGGAGGAAGCTGTCATTCTTGAAAAGTTTAAACAGCTAAGAGACAAGTAATATTTCATTCTTACTAAGTTTAAACTGTTGAGAGGCGAGTAGAAAGTCAGCACATTATTTCACAGGTAGCCATTTGGCTTTTCAATGGTTTTGCAGTTGTGTTCATTTCCTGGGAAGTGAATGATGAATCTATATAAGTCATTTGAGATGGTTTGAATGGTGGATGCATTTCATTTAGAGGCTGCATCAGTCAGAGACCATATAGTAGCTGAGCAGGGAAGGTACCTTTACAAATGGAATTCCTACAGAGTCTGGAAAGAAAAAGTGGAGATCCACTTTGCTGAGAATAGGAGAGTTGATGTTTTATTTATTTTTATTTTATTTAACATTTGTTTAAAGGGAAAGTCCGACTTGGAACAAGCCAATTTTCAGTGGAGGCCTGGGGAGAAAAGCTCCAGACACATGTCTTTGTGCTTGTAGTCCAGGTAGAGATGGATATTTATGAAGGTGCCCATGTTTTCAATAGTGGTATTGAGATTATCAAGGATTTGTACAGGCCTGGAGATAGAAGCAAGCTTTTGCCTCATTGTGTTTTGCTTTACAGGAGTTAAACAATAATTGTTTATCACTGACCAATGAATAAGGGCAGGAAAATTAGCCTGAAGTTTGAGTTCAAGAGCGAAGAGAGAATGGCTGACCAGAATAAGACAATGATGAAGATGGAGTAATTTAAAAGGGGTGGGGGTTAATGAAGACAGAAAAGAGAAGAGGTGCCAGAACAGATAGAGGTTGGGGAATTGAAATTCTCTGAGAATGGTGCTTGGAGAGGTAGTTTTTGAACCAGGGCAGTGTGTCATCAATAATGCCTATTTCATTGAGACCGTCTAGGAAAATTCAGTGATTGTCAAGATCAATTTCTTTGGAAAAGTTAATACAGTTATCATGTAACAATCTTGTGCTTTCATATGCAACATGCTTTCAAAAAGCCATCAAGCATCTGTGTACACCTTTAATGTTTGATCATGAGGAAGGTAAAAGAAATAAACACCAGAGTAATTTATTTTAACATGTTGCTTTTGGACATCTCATAATTCTTCTTTCTCCCTAAACTATCCATATGTTTTTTCCTTCAGTAATGAATCTCAACTTGATGTTCATGGACCCATTTCTAGCCTTTAAGATAGGTGGATCACTTAACTGCTCTTTGTTTTCATGCATACCCTTTGTTTTTACTCATACGGTGCCTTCCCATATCCCTCAAATAATAGCCATTTGCTGAGTAACCCCTTGGTGTTAGGTTACAATAAAGTGAAAGAAACAAAGTCACAGTAATGTACTTCATCTTGTAGCTCTCAGACACTACGCACTGTCCCCACTCCCTGCTAAGCCATAACCATCCATTACATTTGTCCACAGACTGCCCCAACAAACAGACAGACAGCTACTTCTGACAAACACCTTTTATGTCTGATTGCCAAAAGTGGTGAAACAATAGGCATGGAAATGTATTTGCTGAATTAAGTCTTCTCACTCCCATATTGTGTATAATAAAAATAATTAAAAAATAAATGCCAGTGTATTGTAGCTGGTTTCCTGCAAGAAAAAGCAAAAGAACAAATAAACAATTACAGTAATGGAGTTTAACTTGGAGCTTTAAGACCTTTAGCCACCCTCCACTAAGCCACAGCAATAATAGCTTTAATGTGAACCACCTCAACTTAGCATTTGCTTTCTTCCACCTACTCCCCCACCAAAAATAGATATCCATAGCAACTGGAACATATTTGAAATTGCTGTTGCAAGGCTGAAGGTGCTGCTACAGGCAACCCCCATCTCCAGTGTACACATCACATGTCTGATTGTGATAAAAATGGCCACAGTAAAGTACTCCAATTTGCTTTTCACAAATGCACTCTAATCCTGCAATGACAGACTAATAATGTTTTAACTATATCAGCTCAGCAGGGTCAACATTTTTGTTTACTGATATCCCCAACCCAGCAATTATAGCTACATTGTTGCCTGCATCCTTCTCCGGTGTAAAAAAACAATAATGACCAAAGTCACATATTTCAAATGTGTTTCACACAAACACACAGTAGCCAACGTATTCCTACTTAAATCACAAAGACACATGCACACTAATCCTGCAAAGCCAGATTAAATACTGTTAACAAATGAACAGATAGTAAGAGCAAAAGGTACTTTCATCCACAAAGAGCCCCACATCATCTAGCAGTTATAGCTATTTTATTGACTGTGTCCAACCTTTATTGTAATGTAGAAATAAACTGGATGAACTACATGAAACTGTATAAAGATCACTATCATCATACCATATAATCCAGTCAGGTGTAGCACAGTTTTAATACAAGGGTATTTTTGGGAGCATAAGAAATATTAACCATCTAATAACATATGCCAAGTCAATATACAGAACCTATGCAAAAGTAAAGGTAATCTGAATAATTCCATATTAAAGAGAACTGGTGCAAATGTAAAGGTTGCTGCTGACAAACGACTTTGCATTTCAGTGCTTCACCTATAAATGAAGTGCCTGTTGGCCTTAAAGATAAAATTGCCTATGCTGCATTAAAAATTGTCTGCTGGTGATATTGTCATAACATTTCCAGAAATAGATCAGCTATGCAATAGGTGATGACTAGCAAACAATAACAGCAGGTTCATAGTTACTAGGCATGTAGTCTGGGAGACTATTGAGGAGCCTGGCTGAAATTTCCAATTTTTCCAAAGCACGGTCTGGTTAAGTGACTTACTCAATGTCACATAGTAGGTTAATGAAGATGGAAAGATTCAAACATTACATCCTTGCCACAGGAAGCAGTTCTTACAACAAGTCAGAGCTTTAGTACTCTGTAACTGCCAGAGTAATAATTATTAACTAAATGTTGAAATCCTTTAAAATCCAATCTTGAAGAGAAGACTGTACCATAGTAATATGCAACAATGACTACATAATGGATGACGAAGATAAGATGGTTCTGATAATCTCTCCAAATAATGCACACTGTCAAATGTCATCCCCTTTACAAGAAGATACTGCAAAAATATATTTTTAAATGCAACATGTTTGGCCACAGCAGCTTGCAAATCAAGAATGAAGGTACTTGCATTTGCTAAGGCATTTAGCACTATTCTAACTAAAAGAGTAATTGAAATTTGAAGGACATGGTTCTTAATCATTTTGTAATACAATATGTAAAACATTGGTCAAACAACAAGACTCAACAATTCTTGGTGAGATGGGGGTTTATCTATCTGTACTGCTGGGGTTATGATTGACATCACACAGAGCGATGTGCTGTAGCCAGATCATTTGTGTTATGTATCTCAGATATAAAAGCGGGGAAATAGGCTATGGATAATCTTATATGCTGATGAGTGCCAAATGGGTATAACAATTACTTCTGTAAAAGATCTTTAAATATCCAAAATAGTCCACCAAAAGGGCACATTTAGTAGAGTAGTAACACATTCATATTTAATGTCAACAAATAAAGTAATTTTGTCTGTGTACAGAAATAAAGGTACAAATACCCACATCTTTCCTATATATTTTGTGTGCTTGCTTGTGTGCGTATCTGTCTCTCTTTATATATGTATATATATATATATATATATATATATATATATATATATATATATATATATTTATTGACATTTGTTAACCGGGTTAGTCCAGCTGAGCCAGGGGCCCATTTTCAGTGGACACCTGAGGAGAAAAGCTCCAGAAATATTACATATTTTTACATTGTAATCAAATCAAAATAAAACAACCATAAAACATAGTGAGAAAATCAACAACTAGAGAATATTATTACATAGAGTAGGTTAAATAACAATTGACAGGTCTAGGGAATATCACACATGAAGTACATTCAAAGGGGTTCCAGCATGTAGATCGCGAGATGATTGCCCGCGAGCTACAATGCCGAAACTAGAAGGCCGCAGCACCGCTAGACCATAGAGCGGTGCAGCTGAAAGGGAGATATGGCATTGGAATCCCCGTTGGTGGTAAAACAAACAAACAGAGACAACCCCTAAAGCAGCTACGCGGGCTGCAAACCGACAGTGTAAATAGGCACAGAATGCCAAAAACAAGTTAAGTCAAATGAACGCAAGTAAATGTATCATACCACAACCACTCCACATGTACAAACAAAGCACACAAATACATTCAATAAGAAAAGTAAAGCAACATACCTGTAGATCACCAGAAGTCCTCACAAACCCTCACACTAAACACTCCCAGAAAGCAAGTAGTATAATCCATAGTAGCTGCAGCTGCAGCAGAGTGTATGTACATGCACATTTTCAGATAGCAAGTCTCTTCCAATGCAGTCTACCATTACATAATAGCACAAACAGCCCTGAGCTGTGCAGAATATATGTAACCTAAATACCACACATATGTGGATATCCAGCAGTGTAGTGGAACAGACAGATGAGTTTCAGACTTCATACCCCTCAGAAAGTACATGCTACTATAAGACCTGTTGGTGTAACAGCAACCAAGCATGTCACAGCATGATAGACATAGTGTCTCAGTGAGTACCACTGTTGTGAATATTTCCATTTTATGCCCAACCCATAGTGATGGAGAAGCATGCCTGCAACAGACAGCAACTGTTCTGTCAGAGCCCCCCTAGTGCAATGGCAGGTGGAAACATGGAACTCAGGCAAGCACAGAGTACCAAGCCAACAGCAGGGAATAAAGATTGTAGTAGGGGAACACTGTCACGCAGGGGTAGCAACCCTACAACTAGTCCACAGCAGCATGTGTGTATTGCAGGGGTTGCCTAACCCATCCATTGTTTGCTGGAGCTGGGGTACAGAAGTATGCAGGCCCATGTAGGCAGACAAGGGTGCAACACTGAGTAACCTCCCTATGTAACCTCTGTCACTGAAACTGAGACTAGGCCCCACACCCTGATTGGCTGGCAGGAACAGTTGGGGGTTAAAGGGGACCTGTTCAGTACACATAGAAATTGTGTTGCAAGCAATTCGTGTAGATGCCTACCAGACTACAAGCACTTGTCAGCCCCATGGCTGTGTGAACTGCACATAGTGAAACCCTAGCAGAACGGGTAGTCAGATCAAGGTGGAGTACAGACAGCTGCACAGGGAACTGTGGCAGGCAGCGCTACTTCACAGGGTACAACATAAGGCAGTGTACAGCAACTATTCTAACATCTGATAATGACTTGTACCAGTGATGTGTCTACATCCTGTTTCCAGCTACACTGGCCGTGATGGATTCTAAAAGGCCATCAACAAGTGACGTTACCATGATGGAATCTATGTGCCTGTATAGCCCTGGTCAGCTTGGCAACAGATACAGCACAGTGCCCAGCCAACAGGGCAAGCCAATGCTGGTAGTGGAGGGATACCTCTACCATTTGGAGCATGAAGCACCACCTAAACGGTACTGGGCATGTATCGAGTGGAGAGTACAGGCTTGCAGAGGTCGTGCCATCACTGTTCATCAGGATGAGGGGGAGGAACTACTTAAATCATTGCCATACCAGCACGGGCCAGATGCAACAATAGCCCAAGTGGCTACACTGCAAGCAGAACTGCGGCAGAGGGCAGTAACCGGCAATGACTTGCCAAGCCTGGTAATGCAGAGTGTCCTAGGCTCAGCGGATGACAATGTACTACAAGAGATGCCTTGTCATGCCACCCTGCATCGTAGCATTACCCGGGTACGGCAGAGGGCACGGGCATCCATGACCACACCTCCAGTAACACTCACAGATATTGATGTCAGCCAGTATCCACTCTGTAGTGGCAGCTTTATCCTCCATAGAAGGTCTGATATGGATGAGACTGATTCCTTGGTTCTACTTACAATGTCACAGAATCAGACTGATCTGTGCAGATCTGACATAATTCTTGGGGATGGCACCTTCCCTACACAGGCTGATATATGTCACCAGCTGTATACATTACATGGCTGTATTGCACCCCCACCTCAACAAGGATTGTCCCCCTGGTGTACTGTCTCATGACAAGGAAGTCAGAGTCTGCATACAACAGTATGTGGGAGATACTGAAGGCTATGGCCACAGAACAGGGGTGCACCTTGGCTCCACAGTATATTATGACTGATTTTGAGAAGGCAGCGATCCGTGCCAGCTGTAAGGCATTCCCTAAGAGTATTCATTTGGCGCCAGATCTAGCATCACCACCTTGTGGCCCTCTATGGTATGGACACTGCTCTCTCAATTGCATTACGCAAGCTAATTGCATTGGCATTCTTACAAGTGGAAGATGTTGTCCCTGCATTTCTGGACATCGTGGCTACTTTACCAGACTGTGCACAGCCTATTGGCATATTTCTGGATCATCATTATGTGCGAGGCCGACCACGCAAGTATGCATCCCGCTGCTCTGCACAGCAATGACTGCCATCATCCTACCCTTTGAGGTTTTGGAATGTGTGTGATGTCTCTGACATGGACTTCCCATGGACTAATAACCAGGTAGAGGCATGGCATCGTCAGCTGAAGGTGTTACTGGGATGCCCTACTGTGCAGCTATCTGACCTTCTGTCTGTTCTGCAACAGGAACAGAACCTGACAGATACCCGACGGAGTCTCTTTTGAGGGGGATGCCTGTGACACCATATAGGAAGGCTATTGTTGTAAGGGAGCATCGTCTAAAGCACATCTTGCAACATAAGTGTGACTACAGTGATGTGCAGGATTTTCTCCGTGCTGTGGCACATTTCTATAAGTTGTGATTATATCTGGGTTTCGTATGCACCAAGCACTGCACACATCACTTTACATATTGTGTTAATAAAGGCTTTGCCCACAGCACACAGGTTTCCCACTAACACTTTCATGCCCACTTGGCATCCTATGCCAGGCACATGTTCCACTGACAGTTGCACATGGAGGTTTTTAGGGGGGTGTAGAGTGTATCACTAAGGGGGTTTATGTCTCCCACCTGTGGTTAGGGTGCAGGGGGTTTCTCTATTCTCACAGGGAATTGTCTGCAGGCATTTGTCACTGCAGCTAACCTGCCAACCTGCCATTTGTCCACATCCAGCTGTCTCACAGGGAGGTGTTGCACCGCCTAGGTGCCTGAACCCGCCTAACTACCTAAATTAATGTAGAAACTGCTGTATTTACATGCTAAGTGCATCAGAAGTAGTTTTTTTTAGAAAGGCAAGTTCTTAACTAGTTCTTGCAGATAGAACACCTCACTTTGAAATTTAACACATAGGGATGTAATAATGAAACTGATGTAAACAAGATGCGCTCCTCTAAAAGGTAAGTTATTTTTAATTGCACACATTTTGCAATGCTGTGTAAATCTTTGCTCAGCACTTAGCATGACATCACAATGTGGGTGCGATTATAGAGAAAAACTGAGTAATTAGTGAAACTACAATGTTAAAAAGCATAATGTATTTTTTCTAAATTTATTATAACTTTATCGTGAGAGGTATAATGCAAAATAATAATAATTGTAAAAAAGGATACTTGCAAGTATTGCTCTTTTTAACTTGAAAAAATAGACTTCAAAGTTTTTTCAGTGATTTTTCACTGAATAGTTTGACTAAGTTGTTACATTACAGAAGTTTCCCCAAGGACATTTTATGCTATAATTTTTGTTTATTAAGGATGTGACAGTGAACATTTTTTTATTTATTAATGTAAGAAAACTGGTATATAATATCAACGTATGAAAACTGGTTTGCTTATCTCGATTTTGAAATATATTCAGATTAAGCATAGTAGATATTTGTAAAGCACTGCATTTTGAGTATGAAAATCAGCTGTTATTATCACATGCAAATTCTATGATTGTTGTAACCATGTAGTATTGGTTCCTGGAAGGAACACTCTGATCTAGTTATTTTGTTCATTTAGGTTTCTCTTGAAGCACATCTTGCCATGCATCTGAAATGTTTCTTTTTAAGTAGGTCTCACTGTATATCTCAGCTGTACCTCATTATGAAGATCATTTTATCATATGAGTCTTACAAAGTCAGTGTTTCTCCCTGTTCCAAGCTGACAGGGTTTGTTACTAATATCCATGGCATATAATACTGAATCGTATAATTTCAACACAACAACTTTATTTAAGTTTATAGCAACACATTTTAACCACCTTGTGAGCTTTCTGCTTAAAGAGGCAACAACAATGACATCTCTAACTTTCGCCCAAGAGCCATCCTGTCCCCTATCTCAAAAATATTTGAAAAGTGTATTCATCCTCAGCTCTTACCTTACCTTTTAGACAATCATCTCCTTACCCCTACACAACATGGTTTTAGACCCAATCACAGTACTATCCTTTCTATAAACAATCAAAGGGGCAGACCCCACTTTTTGTGCAATTTGATGATCATATAGTAGAATTTCCCAATTGCGCCTAAGGATTCCAGCAACTGCCTCAGTGTCCAAACTGAAAGTTGTAATGAAACTAAGTTTAATATTGGGCTGACCTATTTTAGCTTTCTGCAAAACCTCCAATCTCAAATTGTCTCCATCTAACCTGCCCAAAATAGGTTTGTGAAAAAGGGCTCATTCTGGCCCAATAGACTTTTCCGGTTAACAAACTGCAAATAAATAAATAAAAATGAATAAAACGTTGTTAGTAAGTGTCCCATATTTTATCCATTTATTCCATATTATGAGAGGTAATGTTCCATATTTTCGAGATGGAAGATTGATAGCTATGTACCCCATGTAACTTTTAACCTTTTATCTCCAGAATTAGCTACAGAACCAAAAACAAGAAAAAAAGTTTCAGTTTCTAAATATTACTTTAACACTGCTGATTTGTAAAGTTGCTAAATTAACCCAAAAAGCAGCAAAAGGCAAGTAATTTCTTAGCTCACATTAGCAAAAAAGCAAAAGACAGGTCTTCCCATGAACAATAGGACACTGTTAGCAAGGCAACATGCCCCTAACGCAGGAAAAAAAATCAGTGATGCTGTATAAATATTGTATTTAATATAAGCACCTGTCTGTTGTGCTGCAAGATTAAATATTATGCCATTTCCTGTAAACTTTCTCATTTGCTATGAGTGCCAGCTTCAGTCTCATTGGCTCAACAGCTTAAAGCATCTGCCAATAAAAGGCTGGAGATGTTGCATGCCAAGCCGGAAATGGCATGTGTTCGAACAGACACCGAGCAGAGCAGGAAAACAGTATTATTTTTTTTTAATGTTGTAGGGAAAGTTTTCTTCTTTCTTTTTTTAGTTAATTTTGTATGTCTGGACTCCCCAGCCAGCAACAGGCCCTAGATGTCTGGCCAAATTGCTTAGAGTTGGATCTGGCCCTGGCACTAGTATGCTTATTGCCCAGTCATCTGGGAGTTGCCTTTATCGCCATTCTGCTAATAGTAGCCTCAAGAATCATTTCTCCTCTCACTCACCCAACATCTCGATCATGTCTGTTATGACCTTATCTGAGCCTACTGCTTTCCTTTACTTCATTTTACTTAGCAGTGTTTCTACTTCTTCTAGGGTGGGCTTCTCTTCTTCTTTTGTTATAGACTGTATCTGGGCCAGTACAGCTTCTAAGGGGTTTTCTGCATTCAGAAACTGCTGGAAGTATTCCTTCCATCTGCCTTTGATGTCCAGTGGATTGGTGAGTAGGCTGCTGCTGGCATCCCTTATGAAGACTGTCTGATGGTTTCTTTATCTTTCTGTCTTTGCTTTGCAACCTCATGGAGTTTCTTCATGCCATATAATGAGTCACTTTCTAAAAGCTGGTAGATTACCTCTGATGTCTTGTTCTTCACTATTGCAACTGCTGTCTTAGCTTCTTTGTTAACAACTAGTATTCCTTCTTAGCGTGGTCTGTCTTTTCTAGCTCTTACTTTTTTCTGCACTCCATCTTTCTTTTGATGACTTCCTGGACTTCTACATTTCACCACCAGCTTTCCTTACGTTTCTTATTTCCATACCTGGTTTGGTTGCATATGTTTTGTAGTCCTCACACATGCTGTTAAGAAGTACTGTCATTCTTCTTCAGCATTACCTCTTTCCTCTCCTTCCTGAAGTGCTGGAGCCATAACTAACTCCTTGAACTCTTGTGCTTTCTCAACAGTCAGCTTACAGGTCTTCAGCCTAGTCTCTTTTGCTCTCTGAGCTTTTTCTGACCCCTGCTGACAATTGGTTGTGACAACCAGAGGTTTATGCTGTGGGCCAATTATGTCTAAAAGAAGAAATTAACTACTTGCCAATTGCTGCAAATTTTGAGGTGACTGTTGAAGTTTCTTTAATATTAATGTGGCTGCCTTTTTTGAATTTACTCTACAGTGTGTTACAATGAGGATTTTAAACATCTGTTCCAAATAAGCACATTGTGTGAAGATTGTTACTGTTTATATGCTATGCATTTAGGGGATTGTTTAATAGTCACACTGACTCTCTTTTCATATCCGTTTTATAAAGCATGTTATTCTTATGAATGTTAAACAGAGATCCTAGGAGGATATGGCAGGAAATGGGGATATATATGCAGTGTCAGCTTAAAGTTATTTTTCTTGCTAGGTTACAATATCAATACAGTAGATAACTGGTGGGGCAAAAGAAAAAAAAGCAAAGAAAATATGTGTAAAATATATATAGCTATTATCGGGTCTATATTTCAAACTCGAAGTTACTGAACTTCGAATACCATATGGTCGACACCGTATGATCGAAGTTCAGTAACGTCGAATACATAATAAAAACATAAAAAAATGAAAGGAAACAAAAGTAAGTGCTGTAAGTCCCCCTGCACCCCCACACTCCCTGCTACTTAAACGTACCAACTCCGAGATCACGCTACAGTGTAGGAAATGGAAATTTTCCATTTTCGCACTGTATTGCACTGAAGTGCTATCTCAGAGTTGGTATATTTAAGTAGCGGGGGGTGTGGGGGGTGCAGGGTGGCTTGTCCCCCTGTTTACAGCAATTAGTTGTTATTCCTTTTATTTTTTTATTTTTTATTATGTATTCGAAGTTACTGAACTTCGATCATATGGTGTCGACCATATGGCAATCGAAGTTCAGTAACTTCGAGTTTGTAATAGGTAACCCCTATTATCTATTTATATTCTAGCTAAGTCTGCCTTTCTTCACAGGATTGTAGTCCTGTAATCACATGCATTAGAGATAACTTTCTCAACACTGTAACTCTCAGCTACTACAGAATTTACTTAGGCAGAGACTAAAGGGCATAAAGCTTCATATTTTCTGCCTTCCTAGACTGTCTCACAAGTCTTTCAGGACCTTACACTTGGCATTTTGTGATGTAGATCTGTGTGTGCAAATAGCCTTCATGCTTAGAATTTCTAAAATTATCCTGCACCTTCAATATCAGACCACTGTTACCCATAAGAAATTATTCCCTTACCACTTGTCAAAGGCAAATGAACAGATACAATTCTTGCTTATCTAAAAAGTTTTTTTTTTTGATAGTTTAAATCATTTACTTCTCACAAACCAGTTTATCTAATTTGGCAACCTCATGACAACCTTTTACAAGGCAATAAATTATCTAAACATAACTTTTACAGTCAAATTTTACAAGGTAATATATACAGAAATATACAATCACTAGAAGGTTGTTAAGACTAGGGCCCTGGATTTTTACTGTTCACACAGTATTTTAACTTCTGTTCACCTAATAGGTGACTTCTTATCCCATAACTTTCAACCTATATTTTGCCTCTAGAGTTAAGGAAAAAAAAAAAAAAGAAAACAAAAACAAACAAACAAAAAAAAAAGCCAAACAGAATAGCTCGAGAGCGTAGCTAGGTTTCTGTTGAAAATTAACTCTTGCTTCTTGCTAGCAGCTCTATATGAAAAGATTTTGACCTCTTTAAAAAAGTTCTTAAATTAGTAGAAGCTTTAACAGATTTCAGAAAAATTCACCTTCAGTCAGTTTTCCTCAAACAAAGTTTATTTTGATCAGCACTTTCATCTTATAGTCTTCATTGGCTTCATACCACATGCTAACACAATTGACAAACTAAATGTGCTCCACATTGATCCAAATAATGTACTTAAATGAACAGCAAATAGGACGAGCGGCAGAACTAACTCACCCAGTTAGGGTGGCAAGTGCATCTTCACAGAGTATGAAAGCAACTGGTGGAGACCCTTAGAGATCCATTCTAGGACGTTCACTAAATGTCATATACATCTGATATCCAAATCAAAAATGGGGATCTCTGGGTAACCAAGTTTGGAACTTAGAAATTCGGAGTCATCCTAAAATCCCCTTCTAATATGCAGAAGCTGTAACTTGAACTCACACATGTTAATAGCTGGTGCATGTAAAATGGGCTAAAATGAAATGATAATAAATACAATATTGCTGCTTTTAGTAAAAAATCCCTTCATACAGCTTATAGTACAGATAACACCACACTTCAAAATTATGATGTTGTGAGAGACCTTGGAACATGGCTAGATAACTCCCCTCCTTTGATCATGATGTTGTAACAGTGGTTAGGAAATCCTTCTATCTGGCACAGCTGATAACAAAGGCTATCTCCTCTAGATCCAAGGAAGTCCTGACCCCTTTATATTTTGCACTGATCAGGCCCATCATAGAATATATTGTCCCCTTTGGGATGTATCTTATTAGGCATCTCAAGCAGATGGACAGATGTTTAAGGTTCCTAACAAACATGACAATGGGCCTAAAAGCCCTGAGCCACCAGGAGAGCCTGGAGGCTCTGTCCCTATATTCACAGTGCCACTGTGTGAACAGTAAAAATCCAGGGCCCTATCCTTAAGAAGCTTCTACTGATTAAGCATATTGTCAGGCTAGAATGGCATTAATGCCTGTGCTTGAAATAGGTGCATGAAAGTATGTATGTATGTATGTATGTATATATGTATAATTCAGTGTCTATAGACTGCTTAGTGAGGATCTGTTTCTTGCTTTTAAGGTTAGTATGGAACCATCAGTGCAAAACCACTTATATCTCTAGAACTTAAGCAGTCCAAAGTACACTAGGATCAGAGATCTAAACCTGCTTCAACAAATAAACAAATCAAGGTGTCGAGACAGATTCGTTAACAATGACTACCCCTGCTCTTTAATAAACTTCCACCCAGATCAGGCAGCATGATTTATTATCTTACTTTAAAAAATTAGTTAGAGAATTGGATGGGTATTCAGAAATTTACTGCTAACATAATTGGCCGATCGCTCCTTGAAAAAGGAGGTAAGGGTCTAAGGGGTGCGGGTGCTAACAAGGTAAAAGTGGCCACATGGCACAGTTGTCTTGTATTTTCCATGACTTCTATGCAGAAGGCATACAGCAAAATTGCAGGTAATGCCTACATTGTTAAGCTAGTTTGATAAGAATATGCAACAATAAGAGAGAGAAAGGAAAAGGAAAAAGGAGCAGTCTTCTGAAAATCATTGTGGAATTGCCAGAACTACAACTAGGACGGATAGTCCAAGCTGTGCAACTATACTGTGGCAGTATGATTACTGCTCTTATATTTTGTTGAAAAAAATCAGTGGCATATCCGATCTAATTTTATACTATGACATTTTGTATTTCAGGTTGACAGATAAGATCAGACAGGAGTCCCTGTTGATTACGGTGTTTGCAGATGACATTGTGATTTGCAGTGAGAGGAGGGAACCAGTTGAGAAGATCCTGAAGAGGTAGAGATATGCTTTAGAGAGGAGAGGAATGAAGGTCAGGCTATTACAGACTATATGTGTGTGAATGAGAGGGAGGACAGAGGAATGGTGAAGATGCAGGGAGTACAGTTGGTGAAGGTGGATGAGTTTAAGTACTTTGGATCAACAGTTCAGAGTAATGGCGAGTGTGGAAGAGAAGTGATGAAGGGAGTGCAGGCAGCAGGGTGGAGTGGGTGGAGAAGAGTGTCAGGAGTGATTTGTGACAGATGGGTACCAGTAAAAGTGAAAAGGAAACAGAGTATATTGGGAAAAAGATGCTAAGGATGAAGCTGCCAGGTAACAGGAAAAGAGGAAGGCCTAAGATAAGGTTTAAGGATGTGATGAGAGAGGACATGCAGGTGGTTGGTGTGACAGAGCAAGACGCAGAGAACAGGAACAAATGGAAAAAGATGATCCGCTGTGGTGACCCCTGATGGGAGCAGCCGAAAGAAAAAGAAGAACTTTTGTATTTATTAATCATGACTATTAAACACCTGCATTACAAATATCACTGATGTCCTTCCACATCAGTGGGATGTCATTACACATAAAACAATAAAAAAATCCATAAATTAGGAATCAAGACTATCTTGAATTTTCTCAGCAGTAAGACTACCATTTTGCTTTAACATTACTGTTACACAGAAGCCCTCATTAAACTTCTGTCTTTGTTTACCATAAATACCTTTAGTGAGTGCAAACAAGACCACTCATTAAATTCTCCAGCATAAAGGATACCGACTTGACTCATGTACACTTCTCAAAGTCAACCCCATTCTCTGTGCCACCTTCGCTTTTAAATCATAGATGACCAAAATATGTTTTGGTACTTCATATTCTTGACAATCTGGTCCTTATGGCATTATTTGCCAGCCAATAGGGTTGTCCCCTCTCCAGAACTATGCAATGGACAAGTATTCAAGTTGGCATAGCACAAAAGCTGCTATCAAATCGTCAGCCATTGCCCATGCAACTGAACTGCCACACCCATTGAGGCAATGGTCCTAAACTGTCTGTGCTCTCGCAAACCAAAATGTACCTGTATTGAGGCATGCCTTTGCTTCTGTCCCAGAAGAACTAAATGAAAGAATAGATTAAAACCCAGGCCAGGACTAGTTGCATTAACTTTCTAGGAAACATCCATCTAGATCCAGGTTCCACAAAAATCTCATTTCAGAGCATTCAACCCATAGCTTCCATAAGGGAAACAACCTTTGCCAAAAGAGTATCCTAACCTGTCCAAGAGATACAGCCTTCCCTAGTACAATTAGTGTAAAATGTGTGCAGATTAATAGTCATAGTATATATGAAGTAATACCAAACAACTGCAACTGGTTACTGATCTCTATAGTCCAGGTGTACTGGTTGTCTCTGAAATCTGGTTAAAATCTCAGGTCAGCAGTAAAGAAGATAATGTAATAATGCACTGTTCTAGGTTAAAACATCTTCCATTGAATCAAGACACAGGAAGAAAAGCAGTGTCGGCAATCACATATTTATGAAAGAAGAGATATTATATACTAAATGCGGTATGCATACCCTATCATTGTGCTTGAAGATATCATGACATGTGTGGAGGGTAGCACTAAGTCTGAAATCATTTTACTTAGTGGTTTCAAACTAGGCAGGTCTAATTTGACTGCATGTCTTGAGTTGGATAAATATACCCTATATAAGCACAAAGTTAAAAAAAAGTATGGAAAACATTAGCTCAAGACAGAGTTCTAGCACACTCATGTAATGATCATAACCCTATATTTGTTATATGTGTATAAGGTAAAACCACTTCCACACATAGTTATAACACAGTCATGAGCTTTACAAACTTTGACCAGGAGTTTGTCAATATAATTTCCTAGCCATAAGCTGGACACTTTTGGAATAGCTGCTAGCCATAATAAAGCCCTAAATCAATATATGAATGCAATCCCAGGGATAATAAATACATCTGCTGCTTCTAAAGCACTTCAGAGTGAAACATGTCTGGCATCACTGAATATCTAACAAACCTAAAATAACTATGACTGACAGAGTTGGGGAAAATGTATAGCTGTCTCATATTCTGTCTGAGGAAGTTTACAGAACTCAGTCTGTTAATTACTTAATTTGAGCAGTATTTAAAAACTGTCCCTGACTTTTTCCTCCAATTATATTTACATGCACTCTGTGTGGCAGCACTCACTAACTGTTTTACTGGCTTTCAAAGCTGGTAAAAAAAATTATATATTTTTTTCTTTAGTAAATGGTAGTTGACCGGTTCTCACCTATCCTATCCAGTTATTATGTGTTCTCGATATGGATGCTAAGATTCACCTTTCCAGCTTTGCTGTTGAGTTCAGTTTCTTGGCACCCATGTCTCAAGCACATAATAATTTGATTACAGTGGGAGACCCAATCATAACTCTCTATATGGTCCACAATTCATGATGTAACAACATTTAAAAAACACTGGGCCGGATTCACGATGGCTTGCACGGAGTCTAAGAGTAGAGTAAGACTCCATGCAGCCATCATGTCTGATGAGCAATCCAGGAACAGCCTGCAGGGGTGTGCAAGAGAGCTCCTAAAACGGCTCTTACACGGACAGGGCTGGGATATGCAAATTACCTCAACTGCAGGTGAAAGGCATGCAAATGAGGTAGATTTGTGATTCAGGAAACCTGAACCTGTCCGAGTAAGAGCAGTGTTATTTGCAGAAATGTACTCAGTTGACAACTGAGTACCATTCTGCAAATAGCAAAATGGAGCCATGACAGCTCCAAATAAAGGTTGCATCCAGTGCAGGAAGCATGCCAATGGCCAAATATATGGCCATTGGAAATGTTTCCTGATGCAATATGAAAAAAAAAATAATAATTTTTTTCTCCGATTTCCGATGTTTAAGTGTAGCGCAGCGCCGCGCAAATGGGCTGCGCTCTAAAACCCAGAAAACTAAAAATTAAAACCCACAAATGTGGATCTTATTTAAATTGTTAATGTACAATGCAAGGGCATGGTAGGCTGAAGACAACATGGCCACCGAGTAGAGGTTGCTAAGGGGGGAAGCTCAGTCTAAGAGATGTAACCAAGCATTAGTAGGCAATCCTATGTAAATGAGGGTTAGGATAGTGAATCGCAAGTTTACATAGCAAATGAGCACAGTCAGTGGAGTATAAGAGTAGGATAAGGGGAGTAACAGAGTAGAAGATAGGTGACATCATGAGGGGGTATGTATGAAAGAAGTGAAGCTCATTGGAGCAGAGTGGCATGTGTCAGCTGTCATTTACACATCATGGAAAGAGGTGTCTCAACAGGTAGGCTAGGGAAAGGCAAGAAATGGAAGGTGTATGCCGTGGATAACACCAAAGTTTCTTGCTGAGCAGGTATGCGCACGTGTGCGCGCCTGTAAACCCGAGTAAGACAGAGTGCGTGCGTGTAAGCGTGAGTGCGCGCATTTAAGCCAGAGTAAGCATGTATAAGGCTGATTAAAGAGTTGTAAGCATGTTTGCACTGGCGTGCACGTGTTTTAACCCAAATAAGTGTAAGCATGTGTGTGTGCTTGTTAGCTGGTGTGTGCGGTGCTCCCCCCTGAGGAAACAGAAAGGAAAAAGGAAGCACAACAAATAGTAGGAAGCTACCAGGGAGTACTAGCAGAGCTAGCAGGTGAAAACAATCAGAATCAGGCAATTACACAGGCAGTACACTAGCCCAGCCCAGCCTAGCACTTAAAACTCTGCAAACAACAGTCCATTATGTTTCTCACAACACACACTGCAGTAAGCTAATAGAAGTGAAAACTGAAAAAGCTTTACTGAGACAAAGAAATATTAGGGGCTGCCATTGCTGTTATAAGGTGACATATGCAACATGCTGAGGGTGGTGACAATGGAAATGCTGCTGGACAACCCACAGTGAGGAGATGGAGAAGAGTGTACAGGCCCAGGGTAACCTACCAGGGGCTACATGAGCTGGAGATAGTGGAGCACTATAGAGTGGACAAAGACCTCCTGCAGCAAATTGTTGAGCTGTGCAGACCACGCCTCACACACAGAACTAACAGAGGGGAACCCATCCCAGTGGAAACCAAGGTATGTGTTGGCCTAAGAATATAAGCAACAGGTACCTTCCAGAGACCAACTGGTGATATGATGGGGATATCACAGGCATCAGCATCCAGGGTACTGCACCAGTTCCTGGATGCCATGTCAGCACATGTCGGTGATCATGTATATTTCCCCAATTCCCGTGAAGTATTGGCCAGCAATATCCGTCTCTTCCAGCAAATAGCAGAATACCCTGAGGTAGTGGGTGCAATAGACTGCACGCACATATGCATCAAAGCACCAGCCGGCGAGCGGGGTAGGGTCTACTTCAACCGCAAGGGCTTCCCCTCCATCAACTGCCAGGTCGTGTGATGCCCAGGGCATAATACTGAATGTGTGTGCAGGCTGCCCTGGGTACCATGATTCCCATATCTGGCATCTGACGCAGCTGTACCAGACATTTGCCAATGGGGACATCCCACATGGTCACCTAGTGGGGGATGCTGGCTATGCACTGGAGCTGTGACTGATGACACCCATTAGAAACACACACACACCTGAACAGGAACACCATAATGAGACACACGCACAAACACGTAATGTAATAGAGCATGTGTTTGGGCTGCTCAAGTCATGGTTCCGGTGCCTGGACACATCTGGTGGAGCCTTGCAGTACTCACCAACTACATGTACCCACATTGTCATGGTATGTGCTATGCTACATAATATGATCCTGCAAAAACAGCTGCAGCAGGACCAGCATAGGCCTGGGCCAAACAGCCCCCCACCATTGCCAAGGCCATCACAGGCAGAGCGTGACTCGGAGGAGGAACAACCTGAGCCTGCCCCAGTAGGCAGAAGGAGGCGTGCCCAGTATGCTTTGGCCTTGGCAAAGAGGCAACGCATAGCACATACACTGGCTCAGTAGGAACTCTGGAAATGATACCTCTCTCTGACTTGCACATATAGTAAAAGGGATGCCTAAGTTGACACTACCTGCTTTCAAACATGTACAGGGAGTGTAGTATGTGCATCTGACATAGGCAGCCCTGCAGCAGTACCTAAGGCATGATTGCCATGTGTTAAGCAATATAAAGTTGTGCTAAACAGCATTTACCACCATGTAGTATATGCAAACAAAATCGCACACACCAACTAGCACAACTGTGGTTAATGTTGAGTAATATTGGGCAACATCCAGCAATGTTGGTGAATATTGAGCAATGTCGGACAAGCCTGGTCTAAGTAGGGCATAGCTGAACAAAAGCCAACATGCTCATATTTGCTTAACTGGCCCTTAAGCAGTCTGGTCTGCTCAGTATGAAAATATAAAGCAGTGATGGGCCTCAAACCCAGGATAATGTGCACTATAGTCAAAGTACTGAACCACTAAACCATGACAGTATTGCAGTGGCCAGCCTGTGTGACGGAATGTTGATAAGTCTATGCAAAGTATCTCATGGAAACCCTGCAGGCACAGCATAATCCCTGTCGAGTTATGACACAAAGGTGAGTCCTGCAGTAAGAACAGAACCTGACTTCCAACACACACAGTATAAATGTTAATATTGGTCATGTTCACACACATCAACAAATGTAGTGGACCTCAGATAGCAACATACTGAAAGGTCACACTGGGCATGCTCACACACTTGAATAAATGAGACAAATGTCAGGCAACAAAACACGGAAAGCCTGAACTGGGCATGCTCACACACTTAGGCCATGTCTGAGTACAGTAGTGGGCCACGCATATCTGGCAGTTGCATGTGTTAACCCAGGAACCTGTCACTATCCAGCAATCTGCCCTGTGCACACAGTTATATGACAACAGACACATCTATAATATAGTGGAACCCTGTCATAATCAAATATGTTCTGCAGATACCGAAGTTGTTAATAGAAACTGGTAAAGCAAAGATGATAAAGACCTGCAAACAGTATCAGCAATAAACATTGTGCATCCTGAACATTAGCATAGGTTCAGAGGTCGATACTAGGCTATCTGCCCTAGGGCATGTACAAGCCTAGCCAGAGTGTGTTTGGCATTCGCAACCCTGTCAGATTACTACACTGTGTGTGTGAATAGTAGGTCACAAAAGATAGCCCATGTATGTTTAGGCTAGTGTGCCTCTGTCTAGCAGGGACACAGAAGATATCCCAGGCGTAAACATACGATCACCCATACAGTCGTCAAGATGTCTCCTGTAGGTGGTCAGTGGGTGGCTCTGCCTATGTGAAACTGGGATTACAATCTGGAGTGAGTGGAGCCTCTGGGATAAGAATCTGTCCAACCAGCATATCCTATTAACATCTGTGCTGAGGTATACGTCCCTGGAGTGTGTAGCTCCAAGGGAGTCGGATATCCTGAGGTGGAGCATGTCCAGTAATTCTGGGTTGGGTATATCTGTAAACAACAGGCACAAATCATATCTGAGTAGGTGATAAGCGACTGAGTAGAGCTGGAGTTACTGCATCTGAACTGTGCAGGGCATCCGTGTGAGTCCCTAGATCTGCTTGGTGAGGAACTTCTGTGGCCAGTACAGTTGCTGCAGGTGTCGGGTAAGGTACACCCCAAATGTGGCATTGTAACCAAGCATGGTTGTGATGAGTATAGGGGCACAATGACCTCACTCGATCTAGATGTGAAACCATATGGGATAAGGTGGCCCATATAGAAGGTGTGCCCAACCACTTTGGCAACGTGAATGTCAAAGGTGACAGTACAAACAAGTCATGTCCCCAAACCCCTAACAACTCCTACCATATGTAATGGAGTACTACCTATGTGGTAATATGTGGGTATGTTGTTATTCCCAAAGGGGATGACTATGCAACTAATAGCATTTAGCTGTAGGCCATGGCTCAGGCACCAGTCATCCATCTCTGTGAGACCCTGTTTGAGTATGCATGTGGCAACTGGAGAGTTGATCATGGCACCCAGTTTGCAGTCAAGTGCGAACATGTTCAGCCATATTCCCCCTGTGGTAGCCTGTACGTCAGACAAATATATACTGAACAAGAGAGGTCCCAGGACCGAGCCGTGTGGGATGCCACATGTAACTGGTGTATAGTCAATCATGGCACCTGCAATTCTGACCATGTGGGTGCTATCCCTGATCCAGGTAGCAATCCATCATGTGAGATATGTGTCCATATCGATGCTGGTGAGCCTATGCATAATGGCCCAGTAGGTTATTGTGTTGAAGGGTTTTGCAAGGTTCAGGTAGGCTGTGTGGACAACCGTCCCTATGTCGATGGACCTGTTAACTGCTTAAAGAATACAAACAGGTTCAAGAGGCAAGATCTGCCCACAACAATGCTGAAATGTGTTGGACACAGTATCTGTAGGTTCCTGATGTCTATGTGTATGAGTCCCATGACAATACGCTCCATAGCTTTGCAGAACAGGCTAGTTAGGCTTATAGGGCAATATTGTCTGTGGTCCATTGTGGCACCAACTCTGTGGAGTGAGACCACTGTAGCTGTACACCATTCCTTGGGTACATATCCTGTAGTAACTCCAATATTGAACAGTGATGTAATGTGAGGGTTACGTCTGTCATGAAGCTCGTGTAAGATGCAGGCCGGGACACCATCTGGTCCCATTGATACTGTGATGTACACTTTGGGGAGGGCAGCACTCACCTGTTACTGTGTGATGTCAGGGAGGTTATACTCTGTTGGGATGGATAGTTGCTCCTTAGGGGGGATGGGGGAGACATCTGCACTGAACCTGTTTGCCGGGATGTTGGCAATGCCAGTGGGTTCAGGGTAAGTTTAGTCAGTATGCAGTAACTCACAGCATATCAGTGAGTGTCCACCCAGGTTCCTGACATAACTGAAGAAAGCCGTGTGATAGTCCTTTGTGTCTGGTGCAATTGGCCGGTAGAAGCGGCCCTTAGAAAAGTTCATGAGTGATCGTAGCTGTCTGCTAGTACAGATCACAGATGCCTTCCCAGTCTGGGATTGTGCTCTATCATGTAGTGGCTTCTTCTTGACATTGTACAGCTTATTAATGGCTGGGGTCTACCAGACAGGTTTCCTGCCATTGGAGGAGTGAGTCCTGTTGTTATTTGGGATAGCACAATCCATGCAGTCCACTAGGTGTCCATAGAATGTGTATGTAAAGGATTCAGCAGTGTGAGCTATATGTGCCACTGTCTCAGGGTCTCTGAAGGAAACCACCTTGCTTTGGTGAAGTGAGACGTTGGCTCATGAGAAGTTCACCAAGATTACCCAGGATGGGTGTGTGGTGGGTATATGTATGTCCAGTGAGATACATGTATGTTCTGACCTTACCAATGAGGGGTATATCACTGGTGTGGAACATAGAGTCCCCATGTTGGTGATGATCAGGTCCAATATGTATTCCCCCTTGTGGCTGTGCTGACTGGTTGTGCCATAGCATATGAGTCTACAAATTGTAGCGACTGTTGGGGGAGGGTGTTGGGGCTTGAGTAGTATCCCCAGTCAATATTTGTGTATATGAAGTCACCCAATATAATGGTGTTTGTGGAGACCTTCATATTCTCCATAGTTCCCATGAAAGCCGAGTGTGGTTCCTGAGTTTGGGAGGGTCATCTGTAGCAGGCAACAAACTGAAAGGCAGTTTTGCACAATGGCAGTTGTATATGTATGGTCTGTGATGCTTTGTGCAGTGCTACTAACCCGGAGGTGTGTGTATCTGTGATGTATATGGATACTCCCCCTAGTTGTGTTGTCTGTTCCAAGTCTTGTTGTCAGAAAGCATGGTATGAAACATAACCTGGTAGTGCTGGTGTGCATAAGTGAGCCTGAACCAGGCGTCTGTTAGTGAACGGATATGGCTATCCTCCATACTGAGGAGAGTCCTGAGTGGCCGCAATATGAGGGTAACACATCTGGTGTTGAGCAGCATTACCCTTAGTTTCATTTAACCTGTAATGTCTATGGAGGTGGGTTTGTCTTTTGAGCCCTGCTTAAAAAAGGCACTATGGTGGTAGCAAGAGCCTTAGCCAGCATTCGAAAGTCCAAGGGTGACAGGTGCAAGCTGTCCACAGTGAAGCTACATGGCATGTTGAGCATGTCACCACAGGCTGACAGACACTGTATCCCCTATGAATGAAACAAATTTGTTAGGCAACTGTTAAACGTGATATGTTTGTCTGTATACTGTGACATCATAATTGATGGGTGTAAGATGCTAGACAAGATCAGGGTCATACGGGCCTGGGCTACATGATCAGAGTGTTCCTCCATGTATCATGTCATGTGGTCCAGGAAGTAATGTCTGAGGTTTTACGCACCAGCATGGACAATGATGGTGCCAGTCCTGTACTTGCTTTGGAGTGACCTGACTGCATGTGTTATGTGGCAGATCCTGGCACCCGACAGACAGCCCAAAGTGAGTATGCCCTTGTTTGAGCTGGTAAGTGGTACGTCAGTGTGTCTGACAATAAGTGTCGCCTATTACAAGTGTATTAGGTGTGTTGTTTAGCCCGAAGGGCAATGACTGTGTGGCACACTGACATTGTGAAGTATGTGATATGTGGGTATTGTAGTGGGGTAGCAGTTGTGTGTGTGTGTCTGCTTTGGAGGTCTCTACTGCTTAGGCAGAGTTCATTTACAGCATCCAAGTATGTCTGTGTGATAATGTGGTTTGAGTGCTGTCGCTTCACCACCTGATAGACTGTGCCAGTCATGGGTCGAGAGAGTTCAGCACCCTGTATGTCTATATAGGTGCATCTCACACATATATCTGGGTTTGTCGGGAGGAGGAGAGGGTTGTCTGTGTACATGAGGCAGATGTGACATTGTGTCAATATAACAATATTCACCAGCTGGACTGGAGAGTACACACGAAACCGACCCCTGGACATGCCAGAATATTATGATGACATACTCTATAGCCTGATCTCAAAGGATCAGTAGGGTGTTAAGTGTGTAAAAGAGTATAACAGGGATCATTGCTCATGTTTGTTGGTGTTTTGTAAAGAGTAGCTGAGAAGGAGTCCAGACTGAATCATGACACCTCCTTCAGCTGTGTCATAAATAGCAATGTCCACCCATATATGTCCTGAGTCAGGGCCAACTGTACCTGACTGACAATGCCGACATCCTGACAGACAGGACCATATGTACATACCCACCTCCCACTGACAATAGTCCATATCATCATACCAGGAGATATCACATGTAGAATGGATGAGCAGCTACCCCCAATGCCAAAAGCATGGCAGCAAGTGGAATACATTGATTCCCAATATGTGTCATGCACAAACTACAGAACAAACAGATCCTGCACCTGAACAGTCAGCTTAGCCTCACCCCCTACACAGGATGTGGAACCGTTGAATGTGTTACAGCAACATATGGCACTCCCCACAAGTGTTGGTGCACAACACACCATGGGAAGTCAAGTCCAGTACGCCTATGAAGTCTGATCTGCAAGGTCATGGAGTCCATCATGGTTGCAGTCATAAACAGAGCTATTGGAAGCTGACATACACACAACCCTACCAACTGTGGTATGTTCATGTGCGGATCATGGTTCCCAAACATGCTAGACTGTTTGCAAGGCAGCCACCCAGGACATACATCACTGAACACAGCTACACATGTCTCACACAGACTTTGAATAGCCCTTTATCAACATCCCAAACACATGTAGTATCCACAAAACCAACAAGCTGTGCATAAATATGTGTTGACATATAACGGAATTTCAATGTGTCCACAGATAGATCACACAAGGTAAGGATTATGAGGTCTTGTTCAAACTGTTGACACCTGCTGACCCACATGGACCATTCCTGGAATGGCATAAAACAAAGTGTACACACATCACCATGTCCAGTCTGATGATGTCACCATCCTATAAATACAGCAGGAGAAGGGAAACCAGTCAATAAATCAAATAGCGCGCCATGTTACTGCGTCTCTTTCTAGTATCATAACATAGTTAGGTAGGGGTTTGAATCCTGCAAACAGTGAGTGTGTGTGTGCAGTTTCCTGTGAGAGGTGTTCTCTTTTTGGAGACTGGGAAAACTCACTAAAAGAGGTACATTCCTCTTTGGAAAGTCTGATGATGTCACCATCCTATAAATACAGCAGGAGAAGGGAAACCAGTCAGTAAATCAAATAGGGCACCATGTTACCACATTTCTCACTAGTATCATAACATAGTTAGGTAGGGGTTTGAATCCTACAAACACTGACAGTGAGTGTGTGTGTGTGTGTGTGTGTGTGTGTGTATGTGTGCAGTTTCCTTTGAGATTTGTTCCTTTTTGGAGACTGGGAAAACTCACTAAAAGAGGTACATTCCTCTTTGGAAAGTCTGATGATGTCACCATCCTACAAATACAGACAGAGAAGAAAAACCAGCCAGTAAAGCAAATAGCGCACCATGTTAATGCGTCAGTTAGCTAGTTAGGTAGGGGCTGGAATCCTGCAAACACTGACAGTGTGTGTGTGTCACTGTTGGTCAATGCAGTGTTGGTTTTGGTTTTACTACGGTAGGACATATTATGATTAAAACAGTAAGTGCATTGCACACATCAGGTATCTGCATGGCAAATATATATGTGTACATGTCCCCTCAATCAGTACATAGGTGTGAAGCCTGCATACCACATGAATACATCTGTTTCCATTGACAGGTTGTACCGCTGCTTCTCAGATCGTAGGTCACATATGTAGGTATGTGGCAAGGCCGTCCACTGTTGTGATCTGTGGCCAAGGTCATCTGTGCCACACAAACCCATGACAGTTACTAAAGAGTAGTGTGAATGAGGGTATATGCCTGGGGTATATGTCAGACATGTTCATACACAACAACGACTGTCAATAATGGACAGTCTGTATAGGTGTACAACTGCCTTGTGGATATGCATTCAGGCCTCTAATGTCTTATGTGATACACCGAGGGACTCCACAATACCTATGGATATGTGGATACCAAGGGACACATGACATAACATGAGGCTGTATGTACACATTGGTACCCAACATACATGTTGAGGTCTACCATCAATGTGGTACTGATGGGATAGTATGTATAGTAACTGTGGATGACTATGCCATAGCTGGCTTACTGCTATACAGCATGTATCAGACAACAGGTATCTGTCTGTATGATACCCTTGTGTAGGATATGAGTCCCATCCAGGGAATGCATTGTAGGCCAATACATGCATTCCCAGATGTGGATGGACACATCCCTAGTGTGTTTGCATGCACCTAAGGGGGCTATATGCCAAACAGGTGTGGTCCCAGGAATGGGTGGCGGTCAATACTACTGGTTAATGTTCGAGTATAGTACTGGAAGGATCCAACTGTTACTGAGTTCTCTACAACTGTGTGTCATTTGTCAGGACATCATCCAATGATTGCTTATAGTCATGCTGTTGAGGTTGTGTATACTACCAGACCGCAAATCATTGACAGATATTAACAGTATCACCCACAGCATAGTGTCAACCCATGTCATACACACATGTGGACCCATGTTAGTACATAACTGTAGTAGAATGCATACTGGCCATTGAAAGTTACTATAAGATGTTAACAATGTGTACAACAGGGAATGCCACACGTCCCATGTGTCCACCATGCACGTACATGCAGACAGTGTGCACCCACCATGTTCACAGATGTACACTTGCTAATCTGTACTGCACACATCACACACGTACTGTCCACTCACTAACACATGCTGGCAACACAGTACACTTCAGCCAAGTGGCACATGGGTGGACAATACATACACAGACCTAACAGTGGTGTAAACAATGCTACATTGACAATCAGAGCTGTGATGCATAATGCCTGCTCAGACATACCTACAAGGATGTCATTACACTTTCCTGTTGACAACTTACTAATATTGCTACACTGCTATAATGTCACCCTGTGCATCAGCACATGTTAGCCTGTTCCTGCATCAGTGTTACAGATGACAGGAGGTGACACAGGTATCATCATATGCATAGGGTGTGTTGTTGTTTGCCAGAGCCTGACATTGACCCATCCAATCAACATGTCTGTGTGTGTGTGTGTGTGTGTGTGTGTGTGTGTGTGTGTGTGTGTGTGTGTGAGGGACAACCGTACAGCATGGGCCAACGTTGATGTAATGTGTGTGTGTATGTGTGAGTCCTAGTTGTTTGGTTGATGTGTGTGTGTCTGCATGCGCACAGCTCCACCATGTGACTGCCATATACGGTAGTTTGTGGGACAGCCACAGACTGCACCTGCTAGGCTGTACAGATCACTGTCTCTGGCCAAGGACACAGTACCTGTGCCTGGCAGGGCTGCTACGGACAGTATAGGGTACCAACCCCAACTGGGTACTGTCATCAGAGGCAGAGGTATGACGACTGGACCCATGTCCCTGCTGGGACTGGCCAGAGCCACATTCACGTGGTCTACTGGGACAGTCAATGAACAGGCCAACCCCAGCATGGCTGAGGCTGGTACTTCCATTATGGGAGCGGCTGTGAACTGTGGGCCATCTGCGACCACTGCCAGATATTGCTGTTGCTGGCATGCGTCTGCTTCGACGTCGCAACCATCCCGCACGGTCCTGGCTCATGGAAGACATATTGTGGAGGGCAGTTACTGTCTCCCCCTAACGTCTATCAATGACATCGGTGTAATTCTGGATGGCACCGGCAAGGTCACGGATGCTGTCATTGATAGCGGTGTAATGGGCCCTCTGTGCCCTAAGTACCTGTCTGGTGTACAGTTCCATACATGCCTGATCCTGCATTACAGCCCGGAACATACTGGATGTTGTAAGACCTGTGAGGGCATGTCTGCCAGGGGCAATATGACCAGCGGTGCTCCCCCAAGAACCCCTGGACCTCCGCCTATGTGGTACCATTCCAGGAATCCGGCTATGGCTGCTGTGAGGGGATGCAAGTGCCATGGGTACCACACTCTCCCGGTCAATGCCAACTGCATGCTGTCCCTTGCCTATGGCCATTGGTGGTGAGGGATGTATTGACAGTATGAGTGTGCACATAGATGGGGTTGAATGCTGTGTACTGTCGACTGGCGGACCAACGACAGACCCTGTCAAACCTTCCTGTGCCATCACAATACCTGTCTCATCATCACCACTATTCGTGGCAGTGGCTTCAGGTTCCCTGCTGCTTTTGGCCACCCCTAACTCAGCACCTGTGAGAGGAAGACAGGAAACACACTTTACAGTCTGCACATGATGCATGCATACATGCATACATGCACACATGCACACATGCACACATATACCCCCCTCATTACAGCACATACACACACACACCAGCAATCCAACACATACTCTATAGTGGGTGAAGGTGGGTGTCAGTATCACAAGGCAAACAGTCACCACACACATGTCAGCATGCAGAATATGTGTTGCACAAGACCATGCAGTGCAAGTGTAGACGCCCCTATTTCATGGAAGTGTACATGGCTTTGATGCAACTGTGTAGTTGTTCAGTGATTGGCTACACCCTGGAACACAATGTGTACCTGGACACAACATTGCTGTGCAAGTATCATCAGCTCTGCAATGCCCTTTGCACCATCACTCACAGGTATACATGCCATGGCTGCATGTGTCATCTGTGTGACACATAGATTTCCATGTCTGAGTACAGTGTCTGTGTTCATAGCAGATAATAGTGGGCACAGTTGTAGCACATGCATGCTATGTACACACACGGGATGAGTGGTGCATTTTGACATGAAGGAATCCCAATGCTCGACATGGCCAGTGTACAGTGGTTATGGTGAGTGTGGGACATATTGCAGATATGCGGCATGCTACACAACTGCAACATTAAACACCACACATACCCAATGGGTGTCATGTGACCTATACACCCACTAGCATTCCATGACATATATGTGACACTTTGTTCAGATGGTGACTGCTGTGCATATTGTGTATACTGGCATATGTAAGCACACACACAACATGCTATGCATATTGTGTATAGGTGCAGATGTTTGCACACACACAACATTGATGTGCACAGTGATGACTGCCCTGAGTAGTACTGTGGTCACTGTAACTGGATGGGGTGTAGTACACTGTGCCATCATCATCATGCATCATGTGGTCACTCACAGTTACTAATGTGTGCAAGACCACCGCCTAGCATGCTGTACCTGAACTGCAGTGCCGTGGCTACGTTCACAATTACACAGCCACTTTGTACATGGGTGTGTGAGGTGCCCAATAGGGAGCATTGCCTAACATGACTGTGTTATGTGTTGAAGAGTGTTGCACAGCCCCATGGCAGGCCTCTACCCCTGAGGTACATCATGTGTGTGTGCGTGACATGTGGGATACTGAAGTGTGACCTTACAGCAGGTGTGTGGTAATGCCAAATGTAGCATGTATTTGTGTACTGCATATGATAAACGTGTTCTGTTGTGTACAGCTGTAGCAACTATGCATATCCAATGTGCACTACAGTGTTGCACAAATGTGTCTGCTGCTCTGTGCATTGCATTTGATTGAGGCAGCTACTGACTTAACTGAGATGTTTAATGTCTCACAGCAAATATGCACAGCATGCATTATGTGTAGGTGTGTTACGTGTACATAGCCTACACCTGACCTATGACATGCACATGTCATTACCAATATTAAAGTGTTAACACACTCACCAGCATGTATCATCTGCCCTACTAACACACCAGAGGGACCTACAAGAATATGACACAGTTTGTCAGTGGCCACAACTGTGGCATTGCTACTGTGAGTGTGCTAAACTACAGTAGAACAACAGTCAACAGTCACAGGTGTAAAGATACTATTCCAAATATCTGTATTGCACACAATGGGCAGCACAACTGCTGAACACACAGTACACATCTCACATATGCATATTCTAACAATACAGGTAACAGTAGACTACAGCTAGGGCATATTACCTGCACGCTCCATGTCATCATGCTGGGTGGCTGCGGCCTCCATGATGACACATGTGTGATGCTGCTGCTGCTGTAGGCCAGGAGCCACCACGCTTAGGAGCAGTTCCTCCACTCTGGTGAGGGGGGGATGTATGGCCGCCCCACCACCTGTGGCAAGCTGTTGTCTATGGATATCAGACATACGCTGCCAGACATGTCTAATTAAATCACTGCAGTGATGGTGTACCTGCTCATATGTCCGGTTATGCATGCCTATGTCATTTACCTGATGAACAAGGTCTTGCCACAGTGCAGTACGCTTATGCTGGTGCTGGCTGGCCCTGGAAAACAGCAGTGTATAGTGCTGCACCAGGCTGTTATGTATTTCCTGTTCCTCCGCAGCTGTATATGATGGATTGTGTTGATGAGCCATAACCCTGGAAGACAATTAAATGATATGTGTGAGCAAGTCATGTGGCACACTTAACATTATTAAGTACAGATATCACTTAACTGCCATATATAGCATCTGTTTGTCTGTCAGAGGATACACACATTCAATACCACATATCAGTGCTCAGCCCACAACTGGCTGACAGTGCTGCCACACTCCATATAACAAACCAGTATACACCGGTACTCGGCACACTGTTTGGGATACAATGCACAACCTCGCCACGGGGGTATATATCAAGCTAATGCATGAAGACATATGTCATCCAATGCATTGAATGTAAAGTACATTTACAGTATTACCAGTAAATCACCCTAGTCGTTGATGCCATACCCCTACCTAACATATGTGCACGGTTGTTAATATAGCTGGCATACTGCTGTAACACAGTATAGATGTTGCTAGGTACATACACATACCCTGTAACACACATGTGATTGCGAGCATGGTACAGGCATTATTACACACACATCAGACATACATACAACACACAAATGTATGCCGACACAGATGAGCATTACCTGTGCACCTTACAGTACTGTGTGCCCCTACTTACAGATGTTTATGCCAGAGGTATGTAATCTGTGCAGACTACAGGAAACACACAAGATGGTGTTACTAGGGAATGTGAACATACACCATACTGTGCTGTTTAGGCCTACAGCTTCAGGTAGTACAACAGTTCATATGTGAGCTGGATTCACCAGCAGTACCACTTACTGAGCATACATGTATTGCTTCAGCCTACAATGGGACACCACAGTCATACACAAGGAACTATGTCACAACATATGCCATCCTACTATGTCTGCATCCCAATAACTGACACATCTTTCTCTGGCCTTACACCTAAGACACAAACTACCATGACAGAAACAACCTCACACTAAGCTATCACACCTTTACAGACCTTGCACACATTCACTGTCACACTCATTCCACCTCACATAGTAGGTATTGCACTGAGTACATGTGTGTGTGCATTGTGTCATAGGTAGGTAATACGCTATTGGCCCTAGGGCCTAGAGCAGCCTAGCTATATGCTACCCTGGCCTTTGACACACATGTAATGTGATTTCACTTGCTCCTGTCAACCGGATACACAGAGGTGACTCCCAGGGCATATTACATATCTCCCAAACAATCATCAGGGGTATGTATGACATCTGCTAATGAGGAGCCTTGTTTGTTAATGCTGGGTGGTTTAGTCCAGAGTATGGCATATTTGTGGATAGGAACCTGTACCTCCAGCATGTGCTGTTTAGTGAGGTGGCGAGGATTAGGGCCCTAGGTCATGTAGCCCAGAGGGATTGTGAGGTGTTGACATTGTGGTTGGCCGACTGCTATGGGTGTGACATACCTCTGTATGTCTGGCAGAGGTAACCTCTGGGTGGGCGGTATGCAATGACCTCTAGCTGTGGGTTTGTGAGTCAGTCTGCATAGGGCATGTGTTTGAGGGCAGTATTACTCTTTGTGAGGTATGTCTGTGGCCTTTCCACTTGCTGTAGTTGTCATGTGAGGTACATACCACATGGGGCATTGTGATGAGTAGAGGGGAACACTGACCTATATTTCCCTAGATGACACACCTTTTGTGATGACACTTACCATGGTAGACAGATTACAAGACTAGTGTGGCACTGTGATTATCAACGGGGAGGCTGCTGTCCACCTGTGTCCCATGTTCCCTTCTGACACCTTCAGTGTTAGGCAGGCTACCGCTTATGTGGTAGTTACTGGGTAAAGTGTTTTGGAATGGGGTATGGCACTGCAGTACCAACACTGGTGTTCAGTCCATGCCTTGGTCAACAGGCACCTGTTGCAGTACGTATGACTCCGTGTCTCCCTCTCTCTCTCTCTCTATACATATCTATACATAGCTATATATATCTGTACATATCTATACATATCCATATATGTCTATATATATCTAGATATATCCATATATATCTATATATATATATATCTATATATGTATATATGTATATATATATATATATCCATATCTATATATGTATATATGTATATATATATATATATATATATATATATATATATATATATATATATATATATATATATATATATATATATATATATATATATATATATATATATATATATATATACACACACACATATATATATATATATATATATATATATATATACATATATACATACACACATACATGTATACATCCAGTCTTGTACATATAGATGCACATATAGGTACATATACTGCCCACCTCTCATGGTGGGGATATCAATTATGCAACAGTTGTGAGACATACGGTTATGTAATAATATTGCACAGTGTTGTGCAGAATGCATTTTGCTGTCCTCAGGCCTTATAGCTGTAGCAGGCCTCACTGCCTGTAGCTCAGTCCCACAGCGTTTAACCACCACATGACATATACCGGCACTGCTTGCTGTCTGCAATGCCACACACTACAACCTACATACATATGTGCACATAGCAACCTTCAACAACATATATATGTCCAGCCTTCACTAACAGTTGCAGTATGTCCCTTGCCCTATGCACATGTGCATATACATATAGATACGTACTGCTGCCATAAATGGATGATTCACAGTATGTAGAGTACCCTTCAGACACATAATTCGGATGCCAGCAAATACATATCTGTTACATACCTTACCTTTGTATTCCTCACCTCCGTCTGTTGTAGCTGTTGCTTTTTTTTTTTTGGTTTTGGTTTCCTCTGTGTGTTGGTCTTTCTTTTCAGTGTCTGTCTCTTACAGCCTGTTTGTCTCCGTCTGTCTGTCTGTCTGTCTCTGTCTGTCTCTCTCACTCTCTCTCTCTCTCTCTCTCTCTCTCTCTCAGTTGGTGCAATGATATTATTGCATGTGTGGACAGCAAGTACAGGCTGCTTTTCTAGGTATCTGCACATGTGCATGTGATGGCCTCTGCACCAATTGGTGCCCACCATTTAGTAATTGCATGCAGCCTGCTGTGTGGTAATTGCAGTACTCACTGTGATTGCAGGACACTGCTATAAAATGCTAGGTTAGGTAGGCATAGCCCTTTCAGTTGTGCAAGGTGGGGCCCATGTTTGTTTGCTGTGGACACTGTTGTCTCAGTCAGAAGGTTGGTATATGTCTCATATCTGAAGCTAGGGTTGTAGCCAGTGATATGCATGTTGTACTGAAACCTGACTGTTGCTTCTTCCACTGCACTCTTCTCAGTGTGTAAGTTTACTCACTCCTCCTAATACTAACACTGGATACATGGGAGTATGTACTTTCTTTTCGAATTAGAGAATTAACTGGCATACAACAGTAGTTATTGCAATGTGTTCCTATAGCTTTCCTATTTTCCCTTTACATTCACTCATTGTAATGCATGATATATTTCGTACAGCACCAAGTTATTGTATATCTGCTGTGGCTTAGTGGTACTTCATACAGACTGGTGAGTTCAAGGTGCGGGGTTTGAGACTGATAAGGGTATTTTATTTTGCTGCTGAGCAGAACAAGGGCCCTACCATAGAGTGACTAAGGCACTTTTAAGCAGTTGTAAGCAGGTTTGCGCAGGTTTGCGCGATGCTTAGCTAAGCGCACACATGAGCACACTGGTGCAGACCCGCCTACTACTGTTTACAAGTGCTTACTCTTGCTAACCCCCGCGCTCATTTCTTTGACAGAAAAGTAAATGGGGAGATAGGAATGTGGTGATAAAGGGTGCACAAAGAGGGGAGGACAGTAGGGGAAACCAGCTCGGGCTGTACAGGATGGGTGTGGGGAAGGCCCATAGCTGCCTGTTTCTTTACCAGCAATAGCTGTGCATATGCAATACATTAGGAGTGAAATTTGAAACCTTCCACCCCTGAGAGAGGGGTGAGGGCAACTAAGTATGTTGTACTACCAATTATGAATATCAGGCACATGCACTGTTTGTGAACTGCTATACTGTCAGTACGTTACACACTTCTGAACAGTTTGTGGTTTATTTGTGTTGACATTATCACAGTCTGCTCAGGACAACTGGACATATTTCAGTACTGTGTATGCCTACCAACACCCGTGGATGTGCCTGACTACACAGGTATATGGTACTTTTGGGTAGGGGTGCAGAACTGTGGAGAGCATTATTTATTATCGTGTGGTGTTTATTTTACTGAACATGCAGAGTTACTGTGTACCTGTTAGTCTATAAAGGCTGGTAGTCTGTCTCAGTAGCTCCCACCTGTGGACATATCCAGATGGTAGACAGAGGTTAGCCTAGTATCCTTTGACTGTGCACCACACCAGTCTTTTCAGCACCTGAACAATGGCATTGTCACACGTGGTTGCTAGCAGTACATGGCTATATTCTTTGATATTTAATTAATATCTGAACAGCCTCAGGGAAAGGTACATATGAGTGGGATACACCTGTGATATATTTCAGATATTTTGCTGTTGAAACTTTGGGGGATTCGGAGCATATGTATTGCTGCACCTTTTCTGAAGTGCAAGCAGTGTCTACTCTCACTTATTGACATTTTTCATTAAGTGAGATTCACCACCTTTCTGCCTACTGTTAGTACATTTCACAGGGAGTCAGAGGGGCACAGCTAACATTCGTTTGCAAATCAGGGACATCCATGTAAATCAGTCACAGTTGGGAGGTCTGGCCTCTGACCTATTCAAATATGCCAGTGTTTATCCTGCTCTGATACTGTGTGGGGTTTGTAAGGTGCTACTGTAACATTATTCCCTACTAGCTTGGCTGGTTCTCTTTTCACAGTCATGTCATGCAATTCCACAACACTTGCTGGTTAAGGGCCACAGAACAATATTTGTGTTATGCCATTCCTATTCTCCCTTTACATTCACCCATTGTAATGCATGATATATTTCTTTCAGCACCACATTATTGTATATCTGCTGTGGCTTAGTGGTACTTCATGCAGTCTTGTGAGTCCAAGGTGTGGGGTTCGAGACTGACAGGGGTATTTTATTTTGCTGCTGAGCAGTACATGGGCCCTGCCATAGAGTGACTAAGGCACTTTTAAGCAGTTGTAAGCAGGTTTGCGTGGGTTTGAGCGATGCTTAGCAATACTAAGCTAAGCGCACACATGCGCACACTTGCTTAAACCTGCTTACTACCGCTTAAAAGTGCTTACTCCCACTAACCCTGTGCTAATTTCTTTTAAAGAAAAGAAAATGGGGAGATAGGAAAGTTTAGTTTTAAACAGATAGGACCACCCTTACCGTTATCTGAAACCTTATCAATTATTAAAAACTAAAAACTAGAGGAGAAAGAAGTGTTGTGGCAATTAAAACTGAATGCTGCAGCCCCACCAGGGCTCAGTGATGTAATTTCCATCAAAAGCATTTTAAAATTAAAAGCCTTAATAAGATGAGAGATTTTTCTCACTAGGTATACATTGTTCATTTAGAATTTATTTTCATTACTGTGAATGAATTTTCTGTGTTATTTAATGCATTTTATGTTTTATCAGTTTTGTTGACTGTTTCTTTAAAATGAGGTGGGTTGTTTGTTTAATGGATGACATCACTATTTTAATTGTATTTAAGGTTTGAGATTGAATTTTTTATTGTCTGAAGAAGTTTACAATATTCAAGTAAACGAAAGCGCTAACTTTAAAGTGTGTCAATTCCAGTGTGGTTTTTCTCTTTCTTTTTTGATTACTTCAGTATACAGTTTTTGTGTATTTGTTTTTGTGGTTTATGGAGGGGAATTCCATAACTGGAACGCAAGTTTTATTTGAGAGCCCTGATACAGTTCATATGAGCTCCGAACAAGGAACTAGTAGTGACTCGACAGCTATGGGGAAATTAACAGCCCTTATCGAGCTACTTTCCCAGCGAGTGGATTGCTTAGCTCATCAGGTTGCGACAACCCTACTTCGGAGTGAGGAAAGCAGCACACCTTTGACCGTTAGGAGTCCAGCACAGAATTCGGCATCCAGAAGTGGCGAACGAACCCTGGGATCGCAGGATCGGGGAAACACCAACGGAACCCTAGGATCGCAAGATCGGGGAAACGCCGGAATAACAGCTTCCAATCCAGTTGTTTTACCTCTTAATGAGGTCCGGTCACTTGTGTCGGATGGTATGAGGAGTCGTGTGGATTCCAGTATGGTTAATTCTGCTGCAGTAAGTGCACTGACTACTTTACCGTCTTTGAATGACTGGTTAAAAGAGCCAGCCAGTTTCATTTTAAATCATAATGACATGAACAACGCAAATAATTCTGTACATTTTGAAGATAGCAATGACACCTTATCTAGCAAATTGAAATTATATGACTTTAAGCTTTTTAAATACAAAAAACTACAAATTGAAATTCAGTATTTGTCGGAATGTATTAGAAGAAAGCAAGTACCCAAGGGGCTAAGACAGTGGAAGTACCCCATGGGTGTAATTGCGAACTCGCTTTTTCACAAAGAACTAATTTGTTTGCTCGACAAACAAGGTGTTGAGTACATGGAATATCTTGTAAAAGACTATGTTCATCAAACTGACACTTTTAAAATTGAATTAGCAGACTTGGACAAGAACATTAGGTCAGATTTAGACTTTCCTAGATATAAGTTTGATTTCCTACGTATTTTCTCAAGTATGGAAAATGTGTTAGGTAGAATTAAAGGAAATAAGTTGAAAAAATTGAACAGAGATTATGTTGCATATGAGAAAGGTCTAGCTTACCCTTTACCACCATTTAATGGTAACAACAGAGGTAGGTTAACAGGAATTAACAATGTACCTGTTGTTACTAATGAAATTAATGATTATGTTGAAGATGAATGTCTTGGTGCTACACAATTGAGACGTAGTGAAAGAATAGCAGATAGGCAGAGAAACTATCATTCTAAACAGGATACTAACCAAAATGACAACCAGAGCCAGGGCTTTCATACCAATGTGGGAACTATTTCTGGGGTACAGCAGAACCAGAGACAGAAACAAAATCAGTGGAAAAAGAAAAAGCAGAACAGGAGGAGGCATTAACCCCTACCTGTACGTTAAATTTGAACAATGATGAGGTCACTAATGATAACAGTCAGGGTCCATGTATTATGTTAAATACCACAGGTGATTTTAAGATTTTTAATTATTCCTCCTTTGTACCAGATTTGATTCTCATTGACACACTAGCTAAAGGTCTTACTTTTGTTCCAACTTGCAGAAGTAAAATAGAAAGAACACTTGTAGACCTTAAAATGTTTACATGGAAACTTAACTTAAATGTTTTACTGAGTAACACTTCTAGTCTTAGAAATTATTTAAAAGTGGCTAGTGTGTTCAACCCAATTTTCATCCTACTATCGCCCTTTTTGAAAAAGTCTGTGAGAATGATTTCAGGAACATGATTCATTCACACGGACCATTTGACTCTATTGAATCTAATATCACTCAAACAGAAAGGGATGCACTTGTTGGGTTGAAATTTGCAAACATCCGGATCATGAAACCAGATAAGGAGGGTGGACTGTTTTTTATGGATCAGGATGATTACATTTCTAATATGGAAACTCTACTCCACAGTGAAGCCTATTCAGAAGTCTCTTTGAATGAGGTCAATGGTGCCTACCGTAAACTTTCGGGGTTCATTAGAGACCTTTTTATAGATGGACGGATTGATATGGATCTGTTTAAATATTTAGAGACTGCTTATCCCATCACTCCAAGTCTATTTGGACTTCCCAAAATTCATAAAAACTTAGTTAAGCCCCCCTTTCGTCCAATCATTGACGGAAGACAGTCATTAACCTATTGTTGTGCAAAATATGTGGATCTAAAGTTAAAGAAAGCCTTAATAGGGGAAAAACAGATTTGTAGGGATTCATGGGCATTTTTAAAAGCCATTAATGAAATTCACTTTGATGAAAATCTTAACTTCCTTACGATCAACGTATGTGACCTATACACCTCCATTCTACAAGATGTTGGTTGTGAATGGGTAAGGGATTTCTTATTGGAGAAACACCTAGAAGGCCAAGTTATTGATACCATCATTTATTTGTTAGAATTAGTACTTAAAAATAACTATTTTTTGTTTAATGGACATCTGTACCTACAAAAAACTGGTGTAGCCATGGGTTCTCCCTGTGGTGCCACTTTTGCCAACGTGGTCATGGCATTCTGGAAGAAACATTACCTTTTTATTAATTCTACTTTTAAGAACAAAGTTGCATGGTACACCAGATATTTGGATGATATCTTTATTTTATGGAAGGGTGACAGCATTTCAGCTAGTAACCTTTTGAATGGAATAGAGAAACAGACTAACTTTTTGAAATTTACGTGGGAATTTCGAACTGATTTGGTCTCATACTTAGATGTAGAACTAAGAAAAGATCTAGTTAGAAGGAGTTTCACTTCTAAAATCTTTAGAAAATCAGCATATTCTAATGCCTTTTTACACTTCTCCAGTTGCCATCCACAACATCAGAAGAGAGGGGTTGTTAAGGGACAATTGGTTAGAGCCTCCAGGATGACAACTTTGGATGAAGATTTTTTTCAAGAATGTGAAATTTTAAAGAATATGTTTGTGAAGCGTGGTTACCCCAACGGGTTGATCAACAATTTGATTGGGGAAGTCTTAAATAAAAGGACCAGTGGTAGTTTTAAGCCGATTTTAAATATCAAGGAGCTTAACAGAATGATGGAATTAGTCAAAGAAAGAACTGATGAAGGAACACAGATAGATGTAGGACACTTAAATGTAGATAAATGTCCTCAAAATTATTTGAGGACTGATGGGTCGATTGGTTTGAATTTTATTACTACATTTTCCTCACTTGTTTAAATCAATTTTTTATAAAAACTGGTGTTTTTTGTCCAAGGATCAAAGTGTCAACAAACATATTACTGAACATCCCCGGATTACTTTCCGGAGAGGAATGAATTTGAAAAGTATATTAGAATATAGTAAACCTTACTGCCATAAACCACATTGTGGCATGTACAAATGTGAGAACTGTACTTGGTGTAAATACATCAAAGTGACTAGTTCAGTAACAGTGGGTAAGATGAAAATATACATTAATGATAAATTTAATTGTAATACCAGAGGAGTGGTTTATTTAGGGTTATGTTCCCAATGCTCATCTTTTTATGTGGGCAAAACGGATAGATCCCTGAAAAATAGAATTTATGAGCATTGTTATGCTATTAAAAGGAAGAACATCAATAATGCACTAGCTAAACATGTGCTCAGCTTTCCAGGACATGAATTTCAGTTTTTAATAATTGATAAGGTTTCAGATAACAGTAAGGGTGGTCCTATCTGTTTAAAACTAGAGGAGAAAGAAGTGTTGTGGCAATTAAAACTGAATGCTGCAGCCCCACCAGGGCTCAATGATGTATTTTCCATCAAAAGCATTTTAAAATTAAAAGCCTTAATAAGATGAGAGATTTTTCTCACTAGGTATACATTGTTCATTTAGAATTTATTTTCATTACTGTGAATGAATTTTCTGTGTTATTTAATGCATTTTATGTTTTATCAGTTTTGTTGACTGTTTCTTTAAAATGAGGTGGGTTGTTTGTTTAATGAATGACATCACTATTTTAATTGTATTTAAGGTTTGAGATTGAATTTTTTATTGTCTGAAAAAGTTTACAATATTCAAGTAAACGAAAGCGCTAACTTTAAAGTGTGTCGATTCCAGTGTAGTTTTTTCTCTTTCTTTTTTGATATATTCATGCATGCTGACGTCATACTGTTCAACTGCAGCCTCCGAGTAAGACATATTAAGTCTTACATGGAGGATTCGTGAATCCGGGGCCTGACTTAACAGCTCTCCCCAATACAATGTAAATGCTATGCAGTCAGCTATTTAACATGATGTATACTCAAACACTATTTGTATTTAGTCTCTCTGCAAAATGAATAGGAAATTTATAGTAGAGAAATAATTACATTTACTCTTTGAACCCTTATTTTTTATTAGTTAGTTTTTGAAGCTTGTTTATGTGAGTTAGGGACTAACTAGCAGAATGTAAAGGGAAAGGGGCTGAAAAGTTAATTTATCTTTGTACAGAGGACTGTGTATTCCTATTTAGAAATATTAAGGAGGGTATTCCTGAAAGTACTAGAGATTTTTGAGTATTGGGGCAGAATTAGAGTTAAGAGAGCATCCCTAGGAAATCTGTAAATTTTCCTTATAAGGAAGGAGTGGAAGGCTATCAACAATATATGTTTAAAGGTATTACCAGGGATTCTGGATATGCTGTATTTCAGTCCAAAAAAGATCTGATGATGGAGGCTAAAAAATTACTAGATAGATGGATATTGAGGGTCTCATTTGGCAGGACTCGTAATAATGGTTAGGATGATGTTTTTACCAACTTTGTTCTATTAAATATGATAAGTGATGATGGGGTGGGGGGGCAAAAGGATCAGTGAATGTGAAAGTGAAAGGGCCAGGTGATCAGTGTGTCTGGCAGGAAAGAAGGACATGGTTTAGAAGGGTTAGAATGTTCGATTAAGAAATAGACAGGGTGGGAGGGTGGGAGGATGGGGGTGTCTTCCACACATTGAAAGCTATATTGCAGCTGGTAACTGGGAGCAAATTGTGTGAAAACATGGTGGAGAATAGGAGAGTGGATTGGCTGGGAAAGAAGTGGCGGGGGAGAGGCAAGGGGAGGAGACATCTAGTAAAGGAGGAGCCAGGCAAAAGTGCTGGCAAGGGAGTTCCTATTGGTAGGCAGATGAATGGGAAATTGGGGAAAAATGAAAGGACTGTGCTTAAAGAAAGAGTTTTGTCAATCAGTAGGGACACATGTGTGAGGTGGTGTTAACTGCAACTTCAGAGCTAATGAGTGTGAGATGTTTTTAAAAATGAGTTTGTTTTTTGGCAAGGAGAATGGCAAACGAGTAGAAGTATTCCATAAGAAGAATGAATGAGGAAGACAAAAGGAAGATTAGGGAATGTGTATTAAGATTTGAGGAAAACGAAAGCACCGGAAGACTGGAACAATGTGGTAATGATATGAGCTACTAAGGATGTAAAGTGGTGAGAAGAAGAGTTTGGGGAGATATTTGGGAGGCTTGCAGATAGGTGAAAGGACTACTGCCAGTCTGAGTGGACAAATGGTGTGGGGACCAACAGGAGAAAGGTCTCATTATCCACACCTTGGATACCATTGTGCAAGGAACAAGGGTGTCCTTCAGTCCAGTCAGGGATCTACAAAAACATTGGTTAACAATTTTCAAAACAAAGTATACATATAAATATAAATATAAATCACTGTAAACAAATAAATAAATACATAAATAAGTGACCTTAATATCATTTGGACTCTGGGGTCACACCATTTACACTCAAATATGCTCCACATTGAGGAATCACAGAGAAATGTTTTAGTTCCTGGCTTCATCCATCCTTCTGCCACATCTGCATTCAGTTCCTTACAATGTTACATTACCCATAGTAAGCATAACATCACTAAACTACACACAAAATAATTTCCAGGAAAGTCTAATAACATCTTTCAGTGCTTCAACTGCCTTCTGCTTTGTTACAGAACTGCCAAGTGTAATTAACATTACTTACTATTCTACACTTAAAAAAGTTAGTCAATTATCACCTTTCGTATTACAGTCTTAAGAAAACCAATTACATTCTTTTATATAGATTGTCTCTTTCTGGGAAACAACAATTCCAGGTTTGATTATGGGTTTTGTACATTTGTTTTCTCGTTTTACAAACCTTCTGCATCATAACTGAAAAAGTTAAAGATTTCTATAGTTATGTACATTTCACATATTTGTTGCTTTCTTACTAAAACAGTTCCATGTTTCTATATAATCCTAACATATTGTATAAAATACCAATTAAATTAATGATACAAGGATTGATGGATGTAAATAGCTGTTGGAAGTGTGAAGAGAGGGTTCCTATTATGTAACTGAATTGTTGAAACTTCGAATGTAATAAGGTCAAACCCATATATTCGAAGTTTCAACAATTCAAACATAAAATAAAAAACAAAACAAAAAAAAAACAAAACAAACCTAACTGCTGTAAGCAGGGGGACAAGCTCCCCTGCACCTCCCACACCCCCCACTCTTTAAATATACCAATTCTGAGACCACACTACAGTTTGGAAAGGGAAGATTTCCCTTCACTGCACTGCAGTGCGATCTTGGAGTTGGTATATTTAAAGAGCGGGGGGTGTGGGGTGTGCAGGGAGGCTTGCCCCTCTGTTTACCACTGTCAGGTAAATGTTTTATTGTTTTATTTTTTTTACGTCTTCGAACTTTTATACGTTCGAACATATGGTTTCGACCATATCGCGTTCGAACTTGTAAAAGTTCGATTAAGTAATAGGAACCCTGAAGAGAAAGTGTTGACAATATACACATAGCGCAGATATGCAAATGTCCAAATGTTTCTATGTAAGGTAGTGGATAACAAAATTTGCAATTCGCATTGTGCTACTATTGTTAATTTCGTATAACCTTAACATTTAAAAGAGGTAAATTATTAAACTCATACTAATTTGCACCAGTCCTAAAACAATAAAATGAGATCAAGTATACAATTGTCAGGATCCAGCAGGTGTACTCTCAACTTTCTTTTGGTAAATATATGCGTATACAAGATAAGGTATTCCCTTAAAAAATTTTAGCAAATAATGTGGAATACACAAATTAAAACCAGTGACCAGGGATAAAACATGGTTGGTATGGAAAGGAACATTAATAAACCATAACTAAAGTCAAATACAATACTTCCAAATGCTAAGAAAACATAGCAAAATAAACAATGAGAAATCTAAAGAGACATTTCTATGCTCTCTGCGGGTTACACAAGGAGCCAAAAGCCTTCTGGCAGGCCATTAGATATATAAGTACAAATAAATATTTCAAAAACTTACCACGGATGTGCAACAGGCCTTCATAAAAAGATGAAAGGCAACATATCCTCTTTTCCTTTCCTTCAACAAAACTATTTAACAGCATTCATACACCCACTCCACAAAGACCATACATGTATGCATTCCTTAACTTCATCTCTTATTTATAATCTTTTCCAAAAAGGATATTCAGGAACTGTTATGTAAAATAGATTACAATCACATGTAGATTTCCACACATTCCACTCTAAATGCTAAGACTAGCTAGTACCATTCTAAGCCACCACTTAAAGCATATATTTAGTCTCAACTCAATACCGAATCTATAGCACTCACTTTTAAGCACTCTTTAATATTGCCTCTCTCCAAAGTATCTAATTCCCCAGCAGTGACTATTCAAAAGTATGGCATACTCACAGACAAACAACATGTTTTCTATCTCAAATGAAGTATACTAACAGTTCTATATATATACCTTAGCTGACCTAATCTATAGCAGTCTTTAGTAGCATGGAAAATAAATCTTAAATGCACCTTTGAAACTGTCAGCCACCAGCTATTACTTCAGCATCTGGGCAAAACTGCCTGCTCAAAAAGTATTTCAGTGGTTCCCAAACTACCCCAACAACAAGACCATTGTAATATACTTTAACAATGCTATCTCAGAGACAAGATATACAACAAAAGGGTGTCCCACAGACCTCACTGCTTGGAGTCCTGTTAGCAGATATTTTCAACATTCTACCTTACATTTTCTCAAATATCAACTGCACACCATTCACAGATTATATTGCATTTAAAAGAGGACAGAGATCACCCCATCCAATGCATTAAAAAAACTGATTTTGTTCAGGTATGGAATTATCTGACTTCTAATATCTGGCTGACTTCTAATAACTGAGCAGTTAATATCCAATGGAATGTTGCTATGACATTACAAAGTCAGCAGGAACTCTTACAAGTTCACCATGTAAAGATTAAGGATCCAGTAGGAATGTCCACACCCTCAATTGCACTACAAAGTTATCTGAAGATTGTGTTAAATTACAAGTTATCCTTTGGCAGACAAGTAGAACAATCAATAGGTTGACACAGTTCTAATGCAGCTAAATATTCCACCTGCTTACTACTGAAGCTCCAGCATACGTTGCCAAAAATATTGTCATTCCACATCTTGAGAATGATCTACCACTAATATTTCTAACTTCTCAGCAAAATATAGTTACCCTTTAAGCAGACAAGAACAAAACACTCATATTAATTTTTTTGTTATATGAGAAGGAGCCTCGCTGTAATACCATGTAGAAAACTAAATGTTCATCATCTGAGGCAGGAGCACCTACAAGTTATTAAATGAAAGCTCCTGCCCAGGTTTAGAAAACTCAGCACTAACCAGAAGCAACTTGGGGTAATCTAAGAATTCAAGACACCCTACAGCTTCAAGGACCTCCATATACCATTGGAGCAACAGAAACAGACTCCTATAAAACTGTTCTGTAGCATGGAATAGTCTATCAGCTTCTTGAAACTGTGCTTTAGTAGTAAATGTAAGAATAGTTGTTAGAGGGAACCAGGTTAGATCTAGTGAATTGGTCCTATGCTATTCTACTAAAAATCACACTACACTTAGCACTCCACAACTATAGTGGAAAACAGTGACCTCTATGCAACCAGTGTAAATATGCACATAAATAGCAGAAGAATCATTGTATATAATGTAGTGGTTTGTGTAAATAACATTCAGGTAAAAGCACAACTATAGTAGTTATTGAACTGTAAATGTTAGTTATGATGAAACCTGAATGTAAATGTTGGCTTGAAAAGTAGCCCGGAAGACAATCCGTTTGTAAATGATGTTTTGAAAAGTTCTTACTGTTGCTTGAATTATGTTGTCACTGAAAATGGAATTTGGACTAGTTTACTTACTTAGTTAACAAAGTTAAATAAATAAAATAAATAAATAAAGTAAAATAAAACAAAGCAAAATAAACAGTTAAAATTCATCAAAGATGGATAGATGGATAGGATGTGAAATGAAGGTGGAAATAGCAGGTAGCCAAATCCTGCTAAACACACTGACAATGTTAGTACTCCATTACTTGGAATTATGAGAAGTAGCTACAACCTGGCAGTTGATGTGCAAAAGGACAAAGATGATAGCTGGAGGAAGAACATGACAAGGAAATTAGTGGAGGCAAGCACATTTTGATGACTTTGGGGCAGGATTAACAGGATGTGGGGAAAGTTCTTTAAGTACTACATTATGTATTAAGATGGGGTAGGTAATGTGCTAGATGTTACTGTGGAAATGAAATACTATTTGATATATCTTATTTATGGAATATGTCATCTAGATATACAAGTGAATATGAATGCAATTGGTGAAATATGAGAAGGCATAGAATTGTAACGTGAACATTTTAATAAAGTGATTTAAAATAGCAGCTAATTTAAACTGAATATGTGTAGTTAAGAGGCAATGATGGTGAATGCAGTTGTCCTTTCATCCAAGATTCTCTATTTGTCCTCATTTACATTTTATGGGGAAGTAGGTTATAATTTCCAGTTCAGAAGTGGAGTCCTGGGGTGTATATAGACAACATGTTGATCCTTAAAAAAACAGGTATTAGCAGTTATTAAATCCTTGCATTTCCATCTTTGCAACAATTCTAGAATCAATCACCAGATAATTTGTCCCAAGGTGCAGACAGTGGCCCATGCAGTACTACCTTAATGACTTGACTACAACAGTGCTGTTTACTTAGAGTTCTCATTTACTGGTCTTGACCACCTACAGTAAGAGCACAATTCTGCAGCCAAGTTGTTTTATTTTTACTTATTTTATTTAGTGATTTATAATCAGGTAAGTGAATTAGTCTGAATAGCCTTTTCATTGATGACATTGACACAATGAGAACAGTGGTGGATAAAGAGTAATTTAGGCCTTGGGTGGTTTTCAGGCCATAGACCACCACACTTTTGTTTTGGGACAAGGCATAAAAATATACATTTCTTTTGGATTCATCTTCCTGATTTTAAGACCATTCAAACTGCTGCCATTACAATCCACCAAAAGCCCATACCCATCAATTACAGCCACCTAACTGTGTATACCTAAAATGTCAGTTTGTGATAAAAATATGGCCACAATAAATAATTCCAGCCTGTTGTTTACAAATGCACATTAGTCCTGCAAAACCAGACTAATGACTGTTTAACTTGCTCATGAAAGTAGGATAAGCTATTCTCATCCACAGATAGACCCAACACTCAGTATCTATACCCCATTGCTAACTGCGCACATTTTAGATTTCTGAGTGAAATAATAATGGACATAATGTATTTTAGCTTTGTTTTATGCAAACAGATAGTAGCCCAAGTCTTCCAACTTATTTCACATGAATGCATACTAGTTCTACAAAGCCAGACTATTTAAATTGATCAAATGAGATGATGTTAAGTTACTTTTGTCTAGAGACAACCCCCACACCTACTCAGCTGCTAGGGCCACTTTGCCATTCATACCACATCTGATTGCAGTAAAAAGTAAACCAAAAACAGAAGAAATGCGAGTGCTATATCTGTTACAGGTTTGGTTCTTTGGTAAAAAATGAATACTTATGAATCACTTAGAGCAAGAATATTCAGAAAGCTGAACATCATGTGGAAGAAAGGCCCAGAATCATGAACATAGTCTAATAATGGTATTATACACTTAAAGTTACAATAATAAATATGTTTGCATTAGCATGCATTTTCTGAAGACCTTTTTAGTGACTACAGTCCTCAGGGGCAGCCACAGTGGTGCAGGAGTTAACATTGCCACCTCACAGCAAGAGGTTCTCTGGTTCAATTCTTGGCTGGGGTACCTTCTGTGTGGAGTCTGCATGTCCTCCCTGCCATTGCATGGGTTTCCTTCAGGTGCTCCGGTTTCCTCCCACATCCCAAAGACATGCTGCAGGTGGATTGGACACTCCAAATTGACCTTAGATGTGAGTCTGTGCATGTGTGTGCCTTTCTGTGGAAGTTTTGGTGCTGGGCTGGCAATTCAACACCGTAAAACTCCACTGCCTCAACACCGTAAAACTCCACTGCCAATTGTTCTGTGGACTGTTGTTCTGCTGTGGTGAACCCTAATGGGAAAAGCTGAAAGGAAAATAAGAAGACAATCCTCAATTATTGAGGAAGGGAATTGCAAAGTGGAGTTTACATTTTGTGTACTGGATGAAGTGACTAATTATGAAGAGAAAGTTGATGCAGAATCAGAATTGAGTTGGAAACAATATCTATGGCAGGTAAAATTAAATTCCTGCCATCCACCAGGGTTAAATGATAAAAAAGAGTTTACTGCTTTTTTAAAAAGGAAAAGGTTAAATCTTTTGACTTATTAGGTCACATGGTTAATTTTAAATGTATACATTGAGTTTGTGTTTTTAAGCACATTATACAGTCTGAGGAAGTCCATGGTGACGAAAGTGCTTACTGTGTGATGTGACGAATTAAAGTGGATATTTGGTTAGTCTTGGCTCAAGCTTTGGTTTTTTATTCATTTGCCAGAACACTGCACATATTAAAAGGAACAAACAAAAATATTTAGCAGAATAGGAGGCATTTGACAAACACAGAGACAGTTGAGAGCTATGCAATTTCAGTTTTGTTTCACATAAACAACCCACTACTATTTCAACTTATTTCACACATATGCACATTAGTCCTCTGAAACTAGATGGTTAACTGAGGAAATGACAAGAAAATATGCTAATTTTATCCACAAACAGTCCCCATCCTTATGCAGCAGTTGCAACCACTTTAATGTGTATATCCCATCTGACTGTGACAAAATATAACACCTCTTAAAACTCTTAATGCAAGAATTATGGACAACACCAAACAATAATTAGAGACAAAAGCCCAAAAATCAGAGACAGAGATTTTATGTATTGTTCTTATATACTCACAAAGTTGCTATAAAAACAGTGTTTACACTGGTGTGCATTTGCTGAAGGACATGAATTAAATGTTTATCATTATTTAAGGATTGCACTTCTTAGTGATTTACTGGAATACTGCTATTTTATCAGAAACTGATCAAAATGAGGCAAAGTCTGAGAAATTCTGTAAAATCAAGAACAGTTTGACTTGCTTTCATACAAATAGCATCCAAACCTTGTTTCATACAGACATTAGTCCTGTAAAGACAGACTATAAGTAGATGACAAGATGGTGAGTTGCTTTCATCCACAGCTAGCCCTTCACTATTTAGTGATGCCAGTCCTCAAGGCATTTACAGGAAAATACACATTTTATGAGATTCAGACCAAAAATACGAGTCAAAGGTAGGGGTATTTTGCAAACTCAGGAACAGTTGCAACTTGGTATTACATAAGCAGTGCCCAATAAGTAAATATTCCAACTTATTGCATGCCAATGCACACTAGTCCTGCAAAGCAAGACTGTAAGCTAAACAAGCAAAAAATGTAAGTTGTAGACCAAAAATAGTAAACAAAGACAAGGATGTCCTGTGAAATCAAGGATCGTTTTCAAAGTTGTTTCATACAAGAATTGGCCAGAGAGAGAGAGAGAGAGAATATTCCAATTTATTTCACCCAAAACACACTAGCCCTTAATGGCAGATTGTGAACTGAGCAAATGAAGAGGGCCATATATCCACAGCACAGCTAGCCACCCCCAAGTCTGGTTACCTGTCAACATTTTTTAAATACCCAGTTTATTTCATATATTTATATATTTATTTATTTATTTATTCAGTTTGATTACCGGGGAGGTCCACTGGGCTAGGGGGCCCATTTTCAGTGCAGGCCTGGGGAGAAAAGCTCCACAAAACAAAGTTTATTTAGATACACATTTTTCAAAGATAGTAAAAAATACATACAGTATGGTTCATTCTCCAAGAAATAAACAATCAATACAATTGCAATTTAGTTTAAGAGGTAAATGAGAATACAATATAATAACTAGAAGTAATATTTAGTTATGAGTACAAATTAGTAATTGAGAGTGAGGTTAGGAAGGTGAGAGGTTAGCCAGGAGTGAAGGGGGAGGAGAGTTTGAGAGGTAAGGGTGGAAGAGTGCAGTTGCATTTCCTGTTTAGGTAGAGGTAGGAATGAAGTTAAGATTTGAAGTTATTGTGGTTGTTGCAGGTCCTTAGAAAGGAGGGTAGAGCATTCCATTTTTTTGCTAAGGTAAAGGATAAGAGTAGCTGGCCAGCTGGGCGCTTAGGTTTATGAATGGTGATCAGGTTTTGGTGAGAAGATCTAAGAGGTCTGAGGGAGGAATATGGTTGCAGTATGTTGGATAGTGCGGGGCAGTTTGAGGGTTGGAATAATAACTTGCGGACTGTGGTTAATTGGTGAAAGTCTAGTAGGTTGGGGAGTTCAAACCAGTTTAAGGAGTGAAGGGAATTGCAATGGTGAGAGGAGGATTTGGCACTGATGGCAAATCTGGAAATTTTGTTGTAGCATATTGCCAGTTTGGAGGTAAGTGTGGAAGATAAGTTAGTGAGCAGGAGGACATATGAGAGAGGGAATGAGATAGGTAGAGGCAGAGTTAGTCTGGAGGAAGGAGAGAGGAAGTGGTTGTTTCTGTAAAGTAGGCCAAGTTTTATGTGAGTTTTTTTGATGTTTAGCTGGATATGGGAGTTAAATTTTAGCTGATTGTCAACAGTGACACCGAGAAGTTTGGCAGAGGGTACAATCTCTATTGGGGAGTTGTTAAGGCTGGTAATATGAAGAGAGTTTTCATCAAGAGGGGATGATTTAGATTGGGAGAATAGAAGGATCTTGGTTTTATTGGCATTAAGGGAGAGGTGATTTAGGAGCATCCAGTTTTCAGTGGTAGAGAAGGCATTTTGAGTCAGAGATTGGAGCTCTGCAAGGTTAGTGGCGCAGCAAATCAAAGTGGAATCGTCAGCGTATTGTACAATTTTGGAGTTAGGAATGACTTTATGGAAGTCATTAATAAAGATATTGAATAGCAAAGGGCCTAGTATGGAACCTTGGGGTACTCCAGTGGGAGTAGGAAGGAAAGAGGACGTGGCTTGGCCCCATTTCACTGTTTGGGATCTGTTTGAAAGATAGCTGGAGAACCAAGAAAGGGTTTTTTGGGAAAGGTTAAGATTAGAGATGATTTAGAAGGTGGGTATGGGAGATGGTATCAAAAGCTTTGGATAGGTCCAGCAGGACAGAAGATACCAAATTACTGGAGTCACGGGCTGAATTGACAGAATGTAAGAAGGAGAGAAGGGAGGAGTTAGTACTGTGTCCTGGGCGGAAGCCGTGTTGGGTAGGGGAGAGTAGCTGGTATTTGGTAAGGAATGGTAAGAGCTGTAGATGGATACATTTTTCAAGAATTTTGGAGATAGGGGAGGGGATGGCTATGGGGTGGAAGTTGGAGACATTGTTATTTTTGCCACCCTTGTGGAGTGGAAGAATATATGCAGTTTGCCATAGTTTGGGAACGTAAGATTCAAGTAGAGATCTATTGATCAGGATGCTGATAGGCAGAGCAATAGCATCTGAAGCTATTTTTAAGAAGGTGGATGGAATGCTGTCAGCAGCATTGGAGCAAGGCTTTAGTTTGTAAAGGAGTTTCTTTATTAGATTGGTGAAGACGGGTTTAAATTCAAAATTAGGGTGGGAAGGGGAGGGAGGGGAGGATTGGGCAGGGAGGGGAGGAGGGTTATTATTGGTAAAGGTCTTAGTAAGCTCAGCTATGGAAGAGGTGAAGAAGGTATTGAATAGTGTGGCAATTTCTGAGTCAGATTTGCTGGTGTCAGGACATGGGTTGTTTTTTGTTCCAGGCCTGAGGAGGGAATTAATAGAGTTCCAGAATTGTTTGGGATTTTTAGCATGATTTTCTTGTAGTTTGACATAGTAAGACTTTTTGTCTCTAATGACTTGTTTTTTGGCTAGGTTTCTCAACTGTTTATATTTTAGTAATGTTTCAGGTTGTTTATTGCGGAGGTAGATTTTCCAGGTTTTATTCCTTTGTAGCATAATGCATTTTGTGTCTTTGGTGAGCCATTGAGAGGTTTTAGTTTTAACTTTTTTATTTCTTATTGGAGCTAGGGAGTTAAGGACTGTTAAGAATGTTGAATTAAAGTAGTCAACGGCTTTGTCTAGAGGTAGTATTTTTAGGGGGTTCCAGTTAGTTAGCTTAAGGGAATCAGTGAAAGTAGTGGGGTTAAAGTTAGTTAGGTTGCGAGTATGAATGTATTGATGGAAGTGTGAGGAAGAGGGAGCTGCTCAAATGGTGAAGGCAGGGAAGTGGTCTCCTAGAGAGTCAGGAATGACTCATGATTTTGTTAGGATGAGATACTAGGATCCAGTCAAGTATGGAGCCAGGGGGGTTGGTTTTATTAGGTCTAGTTATGGAGTTGGTAAGTTGAGTAAAGGTGAATAGGTTAATTGTTGATGTGGGATTAGGGTTATTGATTTTTCCCCAGTCAATATGTACGTCTCTTAGGATGTAAGTTTCTAGCTTAATATTGGAGGAGGTCCAGGAAAGAATGTCTTCTAGGGTATTGGTGTTGTTACCAGGAGGAATGAAGAGGGAGATGATACAGATGCTTTATGGATGTTTAGTTTTAGTAGACCAATGACAAGTTCAGCATTTGAGAAAGAAGGGATATGGTTAGGATATGGGGTGATGGACAAGTGGTTGGAGTAGATTAAAGCTACACCACCACCTCATTTACTTGGGTGGTCGGATCGAAGAGAGTGAAATCCGGGGGGAAGGAATTCAGAGTCACTTATATGAGGTTTTAGCCAGGTTTCAGAGATGGCTATTATGTCTGGTTGGTTATGATTGAGCCAGGCATGGAAGAGGGTTATTTTATTTAGTAGGCTTTGGGCGTTGATGGTGAGGAATTTGAGGTTTTTATTTGAGGACTTGTTGGAAATATGGAGTTATGTTGGAGAGGAGTTGGGACCAGGATTGGGGTGGATGTTTCCGGCTAAGTTAAGCAAAGAGGTGTGGGGAGTAAGTTTATTATGCTTGGATTTGGGTAGAGGAGTCTGGTAGAGTTTAAGTTTGAGTTTGTAGTCATTAGTAGAGTTTGGGAACAGCTTTATTTTTAGGAGAAGGATAGGCTGGGAGGGAATTAAAGAGGCTGAGATATTGTGATAGTGGGATGTAAGGATGTTGTTTGGAGGAATAGGGGAAGGGAGTAAGTAAAAATCAGTATAGGAGATTGCATGGTAAAGAGGTAGTAGAAGGAAGGGTAATCATAACGAGATAAGGATTGAAGGAGGGGGGAAGGGCATGTTAGTTGGAGATGAAAGAGAAGTAGAAGAGTGTAAAGTGATATTTGCTGGGTAGGGGGAGTGGTAATGAGAGTCAGGTGGATTGGAGGAAGGGGTAGGGGAGAGGAGTAAGAGGACTGGTTGGGGGAGTGGGAGGGATTAGCAGGAGGGGGAATAAATGTAGGACCACTGGGGGCGGGTGGGAATTGGGGGCAGGGTAGGGAAGCAGAGTGAGCCCGCAGGGCGAACGGAACGGGAAGAGCCAAAAAAGGTGAGTGAGTGTCAGGACAGGTTGGGTTGGGAACAATCAGCTGTGTAGATAGTTGGGCAAGTAGGCCAGTGTGCACAGAGAGAGAATATAGGCGAAGAGTACAAAAAGCTGTATATGGTTGTGGGGTGTGGGGGGGTAGCAAGTAAAATTGAAGAATAGAAAGCTGTGGGCAGTCGATTTGGAGCTGATAGTAAGGCAGGGCATAGTAGCTGGATACCAACTGCCCTCTAGTGGCCAAACTTTGTAAGTACAGCAAGGTACCTTTCAGAGCCAGAGGCTGGGAAGTCTATGAACTGTGGTCTTGTCGTGGCCTTAGGAAGGGCAGAAAATGCTAGATAAGTAGGTGTAGAAAAAGGAAAGGGTGGCTGCTGCAGTGTATGAGTTGCAGAGAGTTCTAACCACCTGGTAGGGTTTGTGGAAATGGATTTTAAGTTAAACACATCTCAAGTGTATACAGACATACTTTGGCAAGGTTTTCTTTGAAGCTGTAGAGGTAATTCTTTCAGGGGGTAGGCTTTTTGTAGGACCTTGGCAGAAAGTATTTGGCTTCTTAACCACTTCCAGTAGGTTGAAGATATTGTCTGCGTTAAGCAGGGAAGCTAGAGAGAAAGTGAAGAGGTGAGGCAAAGAGGAAAAGGACAGATTACAGATACCAAATAGGCAGTGTAGAAAAATACTTTACAAGTAATGCATTGCTGTACAGTAATTAGTAGCTGTCGAACAAATTTTAAACAGTTGATATTTTTACAAAAAAAACTCTAAGCAGCAAACAGACTACTAAAGAAAATATGCAATTTAAGCAAGGATAATTATCCTTAAGAAACACTGTTAAAAAAAAAAAACTATTACAATGTTGAAACAAAGGCAACGCACAACATACTTTTAGAATATGTGCTGCTTTAAACACAGAATGTATAGCATTACAAATTGTATAAAACAAGCATCAGCACTGGGATAGAGAGGTGTAGTTATCTAAAGAACTAATGCACTTATCACCATGATAAATTTACAGGTAGGAAATCTAATAGTAGATATGTTAGCTGTGATAAACACTACCATTCAGTACAGTAGCTAATTCTAAAGTCCTAATAGATGGTCGCTATCGAGTAATATACAGTTATTTTTAGAAATGTGATCCTCTCTTTGTATATATCTGTTATTGGTACTATATTTTTTATTTGTCTATTCATCTATTATGATTTTGTCCATTTGCTTGTCTATTGTAATTTTTTTTGTTCAATTTTATGTGGAGCTTTTCTCCCCGGGCCTCTACTGAAAATGGAAATGTATCCAGCTAGACTAGCCCGGTTAACAAATGTAAAATAAATAATACAGATGTAGACACTATCTTTCCGTTCAGTCGGCTTATTTCAATGTTCAAAGTAATGGTCGCTAGTGTGTAATGCCGCTATTTACTTGCTTAGTTGCAAGGTGGATTCAGCCTAAGAGGCAGCCCTATCCATACTACGATGTAGCAGTCACAAAATACACTGTAACAATTAAAATAAAGGTATCCTTATTCAGTGAATTATCTGTAAATCTGGTTCTGGGTACGCTATTAAGATTAAACAGTATCTATATGTAACGCCAAGCCCATGTGCTAGTGCAGGTACAGCAGGGCCGGCGTTTTCTGTGAGCAGTCTGAGTCAGTCAGGAATACTGATTATTCAGGCCTAATTCTAGAGGTATACCCTTTTTCCTTGAAATTATGCCTTTGAGGATAATAGCCAAGGTATTCAGCCCCTAGTGAGTCATAGGAACGTATATTCCTTAGTAGTGTGTTTCAGAACCACACACAAATCACTTAAGTAGAGCTAAAATAAGGAGGTATTCAATAGTAAATAGTAGCGATTAGCCCAAAATGATAGTTTTAATGTGTTAAGTTGCAAACCTAGGATGCTGGTGTGTTATGGAGTGAAATATGTGGCTCTAAAGAAAGGCGCCAACTTTGCACGAGTCAGTGCGAGTATTGTAGAAGTGGCGTTTACAGTATGCAGTAGCTAGTTGTTAAAATAGGGGGTATAGGAGCTAAAATAGGGTGATATTCACTAGGATATAGATGCCAAAAAGCTAGTTCTATTGCGCTAAGTTGCAAATCCAGGGATGCTAGTGAGTTATATGGTGATATGGGGCTCTAAGGAATGGTGCCAGCTTTGCACAAGTTTGTGCGAGTGTTGTAGAGTCAGCGTTTAATGTATGCAGTCTTTAGGTGGTAGGGGATATTTACACTACAGATTGGTATTAGAAGAAAGCCCTCGAATGACTGGTAAATGCAACTAGACACAGCAGCCCAGAGCTGAAATACTAACATTTAATAGCATATGCCTCCATTTAATGAGCACAGAATGTAGGATGGGAACCAACAGAACTAAGCTGTGTTGGTTATGCAGTGTATTAGTAGAAAGCCCTCGAACGACTGGTAAATGCGACTAGACACAGCAGCCCAGAGCTGAAATACTAACATTTAATAGCATACGCCTCCATTTAATGAGCACAGAATGTAGGATGGGAACCAACAGAACTAAGCTGTGTTGGTTATGCAATAAAAAACATTAATTAGATGCACACTAATGACAGACTTTAAATGAGCAAACAAAGAGGACAAGTTGTTTTCATCCACAGCACCCCTCTTCAATACTGGCTGCCTGTGAGTATATTAATAAAGATCAAATATTCCAATTTTATTTCTTACAAATGTACACTAGCTTTTAATGCTAGACTTTAAGAAGAGCAAATGAAGAGGGCAAATTACTTTCATCCCCACCACACTCATCAGCAACTGGCTGCCTGACAGCATATTAAAAAAGTAATTATTCCATTTTATTTCACACAAAGTCACCCTAGCTATTAAAGTCAGTTCTTAAAATGAGCAAACGAAGAGGAAAATTTACTTTCCTCAGCAGCTCAACTAGACCACCTCCAATCTTGTTTCTTCACTGTCAGCATGTTAAAAAATGTACTTGCCTTCCATTACCATGACTTTTACTTTGTCCGATAATCCACAACTGCCCACACAATGATCCACATACATTATTTAATATAGGTTGGCTTTCTATTTACCACCATCTCAATGACCCATAGAAAGGCAATACTCAGAAAGCTACAGCCAGAGATGGTAGCCCTTGAGGACTGCCCAAACCACTCCTATTATTATCCACCACTGAATGGGAGTCACGGCTATTGACAATGCAAAAGGATTTTGTACAACAGTACCCAGAGAAGTCCAGTTGTAAATAAACAATGATTGGTAGAGCAATTAGTTTGAGATTCATCATTACAGAATGGAAAATTAAACATAAGTTTGCTATATAATGCAATCTGAATGAGAAATTATGCACAGGTTTACCTTTTCTTAAAATCTGAAAGTACTTACATATTTATATGTAATGTATTCCTAGTGAATGTAAATATTTGGCATTTTATTTAATTGAAGTTGTATGACAAATCTTAACCAAAAGGTTATTGATCTTTATCCCCGAAGGAGTACCAGCAGTATTCTTGTTTAAGGTTCTCCAGCGATTATGCCTGAATTGTGAATACTTTGTTTCTTTTCTCATTTTGGGAGGAGGTGTTTCAAATTTGCTGGGTCAACTTTACTAAAACTGTTCTTACCAATTGCATGTTTGTCAGTGGGGTCTGTAAATAGACAGCATACTATAATTGAATACAGAGGTACTAAGGGGAACATTTAATTTTTAGTCTGTTTCTAGGAAAGGGGGCAGCACATTTTGTTCATAAGTTTAAATGGGGAGGTACAGAGAACTAGATGTCACAATGTGTTTCTTGGAGGCAGTTTGCCTTTTGTAATGAAGTATAGTGGTGTTTGTTTCACAATTAAAGATAAATATACTTACAGATATTATTACCTAATGTTCGAATGGGGTGGGTATCATTAAAAGAATTTAGGGTAACAATGCAGAAAGTGTATTTGTGATATGCATGGGTACTTTACAGTATGATCATATAACCTATTATATTGTGGGAATTGCATTGAATGCTGATTGTGACTCATTCAGAATTCACAGTTTTGTTTTTTTGTTATAGACCCTACATATCAAGGGTCCCCTCTACTTAAAGGCATTATAATTCCATATGTTCTGATTTGCCAGCTTCACTCCGGGGGAGGGGGGTGTCTGCTAGTGATTCCGCATCTTGGAAACTCTTGGTCATTGTTGTCTAACGAGTTTCAATTGTATGAATCTCATTGCCTTCCAGGCTGCACCTGGGACAAGGTCCCTGATGTCATGGTAGTTCAGCTAGATGGAAAAGAACTGACAGAACTTATTAAAAAGAGTAGTGGAGTTTCCCTGGTATCCTGGACAAATTTTCCTTAGTATCAGTACCACCTGATGCCTCCTGTCAAAAGAGACCACTAGTCTTATGGAACTAAGCTAGTCAGCTAAGGTAAGACAGATAGACAGATTGATGGGCAGATAGATAAACAGATATTACTTGACCAGAAAATGTAATTAAATTCAGGGAAGAATTTGGTTCTAGCATTTGATGTTTAATTTTACCTTTTTATTTTTATTTTTTATTTGCTTATTTTTTTTTACTATTGTTTCTATTTTATTACCACAATTTTATGTGCTACTTTAACTACAAGGAGTTGCTTTGAAGTTGATGTTGTCAGGAATGCCTTGTAAGGTATATGGGTACATGGGAAGATGTAAAAGAATATACAAGATACTATAGATGTATGATTAAAATGAGACATATGGATAGACTGACAGATGCATGTATGAGTGCAAACACACACACAGACTTGTTTTTGCATATCAACATCATGAACTTCATATACGGAACATAATTACAGCTACAGAAAAATAAGCATGAAGTATCATCCATTCTGTCAAAAGGAGATTTTGAGGTCAGGCTTTTTCAGTGCTATATCAAACAAAAAAAAACTTAAGGTTACACAGCTATGACATCTTTCTTGACTAAGACATTATACTAATATACTATATTAAGACTGTACAATCACCCATGGAATATGAACCTCTATGCAAACTTTTTTTTTGCAAACAATACCATTACCAGAATTCTTTGATGGAGTATGGACTATGTATCCACAGATCTGTTTTATGTTGGCAGCCTGTAGGAAATTTCGGATGCCATCTACGAATCTCACAATCTCACTGCCCGACTGAAAGAACTCCAGCTCTATTCAGTCGCTTACCGCTTGCTCAGAGGTGACCTTTGCCTAACATACAAGGCCATGTCAAACCCAGATTTGATGAATATGCTTCACCTCAAAAAATCTAGATCCGTCAGAGCCACAAGGGCGGGAGACTTAAACCTCGACACGGCTATTAATAGGGGCGTGCTGGAGGATAGATTGATCACCCAAAGACTCCCTATGCTGTGGAATAAAATCCCGGTATATGTGAGGCAGAGCACCTCGCTGGCCTTGTTCAAGAGAAATCTTGACCAATGGATGGGAGATCGCAGATATACCCCAGGGATTACCTCAGTGTCACTGCTCAACAGAGGCACAGCAAAATAATGGGTATAGTTCCCCATACTAAAGGGGTGGCGTAAGCCACAAAACTATGGGCTAGGCTTGTAAATGCCCTCGGGCAGATAGCCTAGTATGAACCTATGAACCTATGAACCTATACATTCATTATATAACTGTTAATTCAAAATGAGAAAATGAGAAGATTGTGTATAATTGCTCATACACCCCAAAAGCAACCATCAGTGTTCTCAAGAAAAGTGTGTGTTTTCCATTCACCTATACTGAATAATGCCGCTAGTAAAACAGCTGTAGAGTGAAGCATTTCATGTGGTCTGAATAAGCAGAGTGTTGTCTGGGTATCTAGAAATCATGTCTGGTATTGGATAGTTTTAATACAAATATCACATTGCTATATAATAGCTAACACCTGACTTTTAAAAATAAAAATAACTGGACAATGCCACTAGATATGCAATATTTTCAGCAGAATCCCTGGGATCATTGTCTGTGTTTTGTTCAGTCAGACTGTACAATCACCCATGGAATATGAACCTCTATGCAAACTTTTTTTTTTTGCAAACAATAGCATTACCAGAATTCTTTGATGGAGTATGGACTATGTATCCACAGATCTGTTTTATGTTGGTAGCCTGTTGGAAATTTCGGATGCCATCTACGAATCTCACAATTTGAGAAACGAGTCTCAAAATCTGAAAAACGTAAGTGTGGTTAGCAGTTAAAAACACTGAACTTCACACTTGCTGTTACAAATTAAAAGTATTTTTTGCAGGGGGCAAAACATGCTGCATGCCCCCAATCACACCAACATATATATATATATATATATATATATATATATATATATATATATATATATATATATACTAACTCTGACATCAATCATCATTAGAGAAGGGGTATTCTCTGAGACGCAGCAGTTTTGGACATTGTACATATTTCTTAATAATTGTTCTTCAAAGTTCAGAGTTAAAGGTTGCCAAGTATTATGGCCCAGTCTTACAATAGGAACCTGGGGTGTATTTATTGACAGAAAAGTGGTTTTCCAATTTTAAAATGTTCAGTTTAAGAAACATAAAATAAATTAGATCAGAACTACTCAGTAGCAGGTGTTGCACTGTCTACTTTGACTAATGTTTAACTGATTACTGACTCTGTTTCAGTCTCTGATGTTTAATCTTTCAAGCCAATTTAAAAAGAATTTGCTAAGAAATATGTCTGTGAAACACTGGATGTTTGATTGTTAAAACGTGCATATAGAAATGAGTAACACAAGACACAGGTTTTCTGTTTAACTGACATAATATCCATGCATACTATTACATCTCTCTTTGTGAAACTATATGCTGATAAATGACTGCAGTTGACTCATTTTGATTATGGAAATCACGCTTTGAGAAGTGAGGAAGGGAAGTTAATTTTGTCAGTAGACCATGCTAAATTTGGAAGGCTATGACATAATGCATCAACCGAAGCGCCAATTCATGTGTGTAAATGAGCCTGAAAGATGCAAAGAAAAGTCAAAAGTGTCAACACTTACACTTAAATAATAAGAAATGTGTATCTATAGCTAGTCTTTGATGTGACTTATGTGACAGAGTAATAATTCATCAACTGTTAATGATTATTTTTTGTACTGCAGCCACCTGAATGTCTTAACTGTTAATTTTCTGAAATTCTGACGATATGAATAAACAGAAAAATAACTGGTATTTGTAACCAATCTACAAAAATAAGCCTGTCTGAATAAAATTAATGTTCTTCCTATTCTCTGACTAGCTCTGACCTCAAGTGTCAGAGAATCAGAGTTTTCAGAAATATCATAATAGCTGCATGCTATAAAATTTCTGGGCAGCATTACTGAACTCCCAGACTGTGACAACAGTAACTATTGCATGACCTATGAATAAAATACAAGTTTCTTGCCACAGGACACAATTTAAGTGAAAGTCCCTGCCTTGCTGATGACTTTCACAGTAATTCATGACTGCTATTTCTAAATGACATGACCTGAAGTGACTGACTGATATTAGGTGGTGTTAAAACCAAGAAGGAAATGTGTGTGTGTGTGTGTGTGTGTGTGTGTGTGTGTGTGTGTGTGTGTGTGTGTGTGTGTGTGTGTGTGCATGTATGTGTGTGTAATATATGTGTGTGTGTGTATTTGTGTGTGTGCGTATATGTGTGTGTATATATATATATATATATATATATATATATAAATATATATACAGATTCACTTTATAATCTCAAATTACTGAAACACTGAATTTCAGTATCTCGAGACTATAAAGCCGAAAACTCAAAAACCTGAAAACCAAAACCGTGAAAGTCAAAACCGCGAACGTAAACAAAACACTACACCACACATACAAACACAAATACACCTACCCCCCGATACTACAACAAAGCAAAACAACACAAATGAATACAACAAAGCAAACACACCCACTCACCCTTCCTATAAGCAGGGGGGCAAGCCCCCTTGCACCCCTGCTACTTATATATACTAATTCCGTGGTCGCACTAAACACCAAATAATAGAACACCCACCACTACATATTCTACACCCCCTGTGCACAAACACAAATTACATACATACAAACAACACCATTGTCAACACTGACACACTCACACTCTTACCTACCTAGCCTAACCCACACCTAAAACTCTCTAACAGACTGATAAACACACAGACCCTCCCTGAAACCCTTAAAAAACATAACACTTAGCTAAAGCGTTATCAGTACAGCGGGTTCGACATTTTCGGGTTCGGTATTCTGCAGTTTTGCACAACTGCAGATTCGACAATTTGGTCTCGAGATACTGAAATTTAACATTTCAGTATTTCGAGATTCCAAAGTGTTTCCATATATACACACACATATACATATGCATATATTGAAAGAGATTTATGTGTGTTTGTGCTCAAGCTCGTGTGTGTGTGTGTGTGTGTGTGTGTGTGTGTGTGTGTGTGTGCGTGTGTGTGTGTGTGTGTGTGTGTGTGTGTGTGTGTGTGTGTGTGTGTGTGTGTGTGTGTTGTTGTATGTAATTAGTCAGGATTTGGGCTGTTCAGCTCTCCAGCAGAGGGATGTAGGGGGTGCTTGGCCCCTACAAAAATGTGTTCTGGCCATTATCCTTTTGTTTTCAATGTTCTGTAGTGCTGATTCTTAAAACTCAATATTGTAAGTGTTGACATTCTGGCCACTCGATAATCTGGACTAGGTATGTATATATGTATATGTGTATGCTTGTGTGTGTGTGTGTGTGTGTGTGTGTGTGTGTGTGTGTGTGTGTGTGTGTGTGTGTGTGTGTGTGTGTGTGTGTGTGTGTGTGTGTGTGTGTGTGTGTGTTTGTCTGTGGCTGTGTGTTTGTGTGCATATATGTGTATAAATATATTGGTATAGTTCACATTATTAATGGTTCAGAAGGCCAAGTGGCTAAATATCAAACCAAAATTGTTGACCTTCAGAACAACAAAACCCAAAACCCAAATCATGAAGTTGTTCTAGAGCAAAACCAGATAATGAAGTATAAGACACTTGTAGAGAAACAAGTTAAATACTGAGATGCCTCTATGTAAAAAGGGCAGTAGAAAAATAATCCCTGGGATTCAATAGACAAGGGTAGCCGCTCCTGCACAGAATATGGCCGCCAGGCGATCCAGTAAACTAGTGTCTTGATGTGCACAAGCCTGCCTACACTGTTCTTGCGTGGAAACCAATGCAGAATGCTAATTACCTCATTTGCTGATGAAAACCATGCAAATGAGGTGAATTAGTGATTCAGCAAGCAGGCAGGTATCTGTGCAAGAACAGTGTTAGTTGCAGAAATGTATTCAGTTACTAACAGAATTAATTTCTGCAAATAACAAAACGGAGGCATGACAGCTTCAAAAAAAGCATGCATTATAGTCTTTAGGCATGCCAATGGCCAGATATACTGGCCATTGGCATGGAAAAGTGTTTCATTTTTATAAAAATAAAAGTTTTTTTTTTTTGGCCAATCTCAGCTGTTTAAACATATGGCAGTGGTGTGCAAACGGGATTGTGCCAAAAATAAAAAAAATGTGAACACTTAATTCTAAGGCAAATCTGTATTTTGCCATTATAGTCTATGGCATGCAGAATCAAAACAATACCAGGGAACAGTGGACAAGGGTAAAGGCTCTGTGATAGTACAGTAACTATGGACTAAGGCAGTGGGGTATGCAAATGAGGGTAAATATTCTGAATCACAAAAATCTTCTAAGTGCCAAACTGCACCTAATCATGTAGGTGATATAGCATGATTGTGTAACTAGGAGGAGCAGCAGACATGAAAAGGGGGTGTGTCAGGCATATTGTAAGCACATTGGAGCCCTATGGTGCACAGATAAGCTTAGCTAAGCACAGTTAAGCAAAGGGGTGTGTCTGAGGCTTTTTTGACTTATTCCATAAAATAAAGAGCATGTTCACGTCCAGGGAGGGCCATTTCTTCTTGTTTACATTTCCTGAATGGGTTTGCGTGGCATGCACCTGGAAGTAGCAGGACTGTTTACATTTGGGCACTGGGTTTGCACGACATGCCTCAGGGCTTAAAAGGGGAGGAAATGGGAAGGGGAAAAAAAGGAAAATAGCAGAATAAAAGCAATCAAAAACAAATTACATAGCTAGAAGGTGGAATGCATCATAGTCAGCTAATCATACAGGCAGCATCTGCAGCACAACAGTATAAACTATGGAAACACATTGCAGTCAGTTTTTTTCCCACAAACTCTGCACCATTGGTGTACACATGCAGGGGAATTTTAACTGGAAAAATGTTAGGGGCTGCCATTGCTTTGATCCATCAGTATGTGTTAGAGGCTGAGGGTGGAGAGGAGGATAATGCCAACAACTGCCACAGACCAAAGAGGAGGAGTAGAGTGCTCAGACCCAGAGTAACTTACCAGGGGCTACATGATCTGGAGATAGTAGAGTGCTACAGGGTGGACAGAGACATACTTTAGCAAATCACCGAGCTGTGCCAGCCTTAACTCAGAACTAGAGCCAACAGAGTGGAACCCATCCCAGTGGATACCAAGGTATGTGTAGCCTTAAGAATTCTAGCTATAGGTTATTTCCAAAGACCTACTGGGGACATCATGGTGGTCTCACAGGCATCTGCATCCAGGGTACTCCACCAGTTCCTGAATGCCATGCTACCACATGGTGGTGATCACATTAACTTCGCCAACACCCATGAGGATAAAACTAGCAATATGTTTCTCTTCCACTGTGTAGCAGAATACTCAGAGGTACTGGGTGCCATAGACTGCATGCACATCCACATCAAAGCACCACCCGTTGAACAGGGTAGGGTCACATAAACCACAAGGGCTTCCTCTCCAATTGCCAGGTCATGTGCAATGCTCAGGGCATTATGATGAATGTGTGTGCTGGCAGCCCTGGAAGCTCTCACGACTCCCACATCCAGCATTCATCACAGCTGTACCAGGCATTTGCCAGTGGGGGGATCCCATATGGCCATCTGGTGGGAGATGCTGGCTATGCACTGGAGCCGTGGATGATAACGCCCATTAGAAATGCACATACACCCATACAAGAACACCATAATGAGGCACACGCACAAACCAGGATCATTATAGAGCATGTGTTTGGGATGCTCAAGTCATGGTTCTGCTGCCTTGACATATCTAGTGGAGTCTTGCAGTACTCTCCAACCACATGTGCACACATATTCATAGTATGTGCCATGCTACACAATATGATCCTGTGGAAATAGCTGCAACAAGAACAGCATGGGGAAGGGCCACACAGTTCACCACCATTGCCAAGGTCCCCACAGGGACAGAGGGACTCAGAGGAGGAGGCCCCTGAGCTTGCCCCTGTAGGCAGATGGAGGCATGTGCGGTATGATTAGGCCTTGGCAAAGAGGCAACACATAGTACACACACTGACACTGTAGGGATCTCAGGACTGACACCTCTCTCTGACTCACACACACAGTAACATGGATGACACACACATTTTATTACCTGTAACTTACCATGTATTTGCAGTGTACTGTGTGCATCCAACATAGGGGGCCCTCAAGCACCGTCCTCACAACTGCTGCAGGCGCAAGGTAAGTCAGTCTTCTTAACAATAAATGAATGGATTAGTATTTTTTGCTAGCATTTCTATGGCAATGCTGCATGCATGCAAGGGAATGGGGTAGCCTACTAGGATAGCAGGACACAACTGACAGCTATGTGGGACACCAGGAATTGTCTGGCCAAAACTGGCCACCACAGACTATGCAGTAGTACCCAAGGTGGCAAATCCCACTGCAGTATATGTGTGGGGACAACTAACTGGGGGGGGGTCATAGGTCACAGGCATGAATGTCAGTGTGGGGGACCTATGCCCACCCCTTGCACCCACACAGCAAGTCAGCTGTAGAAAACCAGAGAGAAATGTCTGGTAAAGGCACACAAATGGTGACAATGTTGAATTACCCCCTTACAGACTCACACAGTGATAGCACAGTGGGACTCACAGTTGCAGTAAGGCTATGAGGGGTAAGAAGTCTGAAGTGCAAATGTATGCCATTAGAATCTGACCTGTGCACTTAACTGGTATGCCTCTAGTCCCCAAGACAGGGCACAATAGTATGGTAAATGGAACCAAAATGTAAAGCAAATATCAGCACAGTCTGTGCAAATTTGTACAGTTGACAGGTGTGCCCCCCTCATATACCCACAGCAATGTAGTAACATGTATGGTTTCAGGGAAATAGCAGCATAACACACATTAGCAGGGCTGTATCAATGCACATGAAAACATGTTGCCTGTCCAGAATATGCAGGGGTCAATGAGCTATGTGTATGTGTGGTTAATACTGTCAGGATCTGGTCAGCACATCCTCCTGGCCGTCATCTCGTAGTGCCCTAGAAACAGTGCTGTCCTTGACGGGGCCATGTGCAGATAACTGCAGTGCCAGCTGGTATGCATGACAGTGACACCCACTGCTCTGCCACTGACATACCTGTAAGTCACAGTGCTATGTGGAATATACTACCCATATAATGGACATCTTGAAGGATGTGTAACTGAGATGCCAAGGCTTTTGTGAATATAAGTGCTTTTTCGTACTGTTGCCAGTGGTTATTCTCAATAATCCTTTTTTTCTTATGTTTGCTTTGACATATAATGGACATGCCTGCACAGTAGAATGCACTCTGTACCCACACCCATAACCCCCAACCTCTGACTGCAACATGTCTAGACAAGGGCAGAAATAAAAGTGGAACAAAGGCACAATGATAGGCATGTGTTATAAATATTGCCCTTACATACTGAGAAAGTTGGTAGGGTGAGGGGTTTGCAGTAGCAGGAATTGTCTGAAGGTTATGTAGTCTAAAACAGTAATGTCTGTCATTATTTTGTAACATCACTCTTCAAGTATATGTAATTAACTTGCCATAAAAACACAAGTTTACATAGACAGGACGGAACCTCTAGCCAAACACCTGGACAACCTGCCAAAAAATGTACAGGTGAGAGGTATGCCCACACAAGGATATGACATCTCAGGTTAGAAAGATACCACACAAGCAGGAGATCCCCAGCCAGTATATCACCAGGTTGCTGGACTGTTTACACAGCGCGTCATTACTCAACTGGCTGTAGCCACACTTCACAAATGGCCTTGTTAGGCAAGAGTGTACATAGCTGCCCTCATAATATTGGTTTATGCATCATACAACTAGTATTCCTCTGGTAAAGCACTATGATGATCTGAGGATGTCTGGCACTAGGTAATGACACAATACATTGCAGTGTCAGATTACAGATACATCAGAAAATGTCTGCTAAACAAATCCAGTACCCTGAGGAAAGTCCAGTGTACTCCTGAGAGGTATGGCTGTAGCACACAAAAGCCTGGACTAGAGTACACCTATCTCTGGAATGGAGTCCCACTCTAACTATAGAAGGGCATACTGGGCATGCTCCTACACTTACATAATCACAGGACATGTTGGAACCCACATCAGATTATATGACTGTATTCTGTATATATGTATGTGCATACAGACAGCTATGTACACCTCAGCTGTCCCTACACACACACAATCAGATCAGACAGGATTACCCTCAACTAGCTGAGGTGGCCCATATGTGATATATCTGCAACTGTTGCATGAGATACACACACACACACACACACACACACACATATATATATATATATATATATATATATAGGCAACAGATAACATCATATGTCAAGCATACACACACATAGATGTGGGGGAGTGACAGACAGACAATAACAGAGACAGAGAGACACACGGGGACACAGACAGAGCGAGTCATGCACACATATATTTTGAATGGCATACAGTAATGTCCTGCTGTGGACAGTGGCATACCAGCTGTAAACAGTTGCACATGCCAGCATAAAAGGTGAGCCCCATTGTGTAACAGTACTGAGGTTGGGTTTATAATATCACATCACCTGCGTGTGTGTGTGTGTGTGTGTGTGTGTGTGTGTGTGTGTGTGTGTGTGTGTGTGTGTGTGTGTGTGTGTGTGTGCATGTGTGTGTCTGTAGGTCTAAGTATTAGGAGACTGTTCCCACTCAGTACACTTAACATTGCCCTACTTCACAAGATTTGCTGCTGTCATTCACTTTAGAAGTACCATTGGACACCTATCACCCCTATAGGTTCTGTAGCATGTGCGATAACTGTGTAACACCATAATACAAATAACTAGATAGGTTGGGGTTCCGGTCTCAATACTGACAACTGTGTGTGAGTGTGACAGTTGTGTGTGTGAGAATGAGGGAGTATGTGTTTGTTTGTTTGTAGTTGAAACAGTTTTAGACCATTCCCACCTACAACACTTCCAAGTGCCTCACTTTATCAGTCCTGCTGATGCCATTCCCCTTATCAGCACCTTTGGCCAGTTGTCAGCCCAGTAAACCCCGTAGCACATGCGATAACCATGTAACACTATAATACAAATCACTAGCTAGGCAGGGGTTCTAATATCATATCCAGCAAATATCTCTATGGGTGTATAACTATGTGTGTATGTTTGTAAGAAGAAGTGTTTTGATAAGTTTCCCACCCAGTGCCCCCCTTTATCAGTACTGCTGATGTGATTCCCCTTATCATCACCTTTGGCCAGTTGTCAGCCCAGTAAGCTTCATAGCGAGTGCGATAACTGCGTAGCACTATAGTACAAATTACTAGCTAGGCAGGGGTTCTAATCTCAATGCTGGCAGGTAAGTTTGTGTATGTGTTTGTGTGTGAGAATCATATCATGTGTGGGTTGTACGATTTTGAGTTGTGTACCACCATGTACACTTCCCATCACCCTACTTTAAAAGGCCTGCTGATGTCATTCGCCTTAAAAGTACCTTGGGACAAGGTGAATCCATATAAATTCCATGGCGTGTCTGATAACTGCATAACACTACAGTAGAAATAACTAGATAGGTAGGGGTTCTAATCTCAATACTGGCAACTAGGTGTGTGTGTTTGGGTTGAGAATCATATCCTATGTGGGTTATACCATTTTGAGTTGTGTACCACCCTGCACACTTCCCGTCACCCTACTTTCAAGGCCTGCTAATGTCATTCACCTTAGAAGTACCTTGGGACAAGGTGAATCCATATAAATTCCATGGCATGTCTGATAACTGCATAACACTACAGTAGAAATAACTAGATAGGTAGGGATTCTAATCTCAATACTGGCAACTAGGTGTGTGTGTTTGGGTTGAGAATCATATCCTGTGTGGGTTATACCATTTTGAGTTGTGTACCACCCTGTACACTTCCCATCACCCTACTTTACAAGGCCTGCTGATATCATTCACCTTAGAAGTACCTTGGGAGAAGGTGAATCCATATAAGCTCTGTGGCACATCTGATAACTGCGTAACACTATAGTAGAAATAACTAGGTAGGTATGGGTTCTAATCTCAATACTAGGAACTATGTGTGTGTGTGTGTGTGTGTGTGTGTGTGTGTGTGTGTGTGTGTGTGTGTGTGTGTGTGTGTGTGTGTGTGTGTTTGGGTTAAGTACCGTATCCTGTGTGGGTTATGCCATTTTGATGCGTGTTCCATCCACGCCTGTTTATCACCTGATGATGGCATCACTTTATATAGCGTGTTAATGGCATCTGCCTCGCATGCAGCATGTTAAACCATTGTACAAGACATTGCAGTCATCTGTACAGATGTCTACAGAATATCTGGATGTTTGCAACCCATATGTGTTCTGTGTCCCCTAACAATGGCCATGTATGTGATATTGTTGCCAAATAGGTCACAGTTAGTGTACTGACACACATGCCAACATCAGATATCATACCTGACTGAAACATCATGCTGAGACAAAGTCTGTTACCCTATCACTTGTCCAGGCATGTAGGAGCAATACATGACTCCAGTTGCTATTCCTGGTGAGTTATCTCACTATACATGAAGGCATTCACTACATTAAGTTGTTGTAAGAGGTACTGGATTATGTCCCATGCATATAATCTATGTGGGGCATGTCATGTGTATGTAGCACTATAGTACATTAAAGTGGATATGTAGGTTTACGAATGTGTCCATTGCCAACTGTGTTTGCGTTTCTGTATGCACATCCCCTGTGTCAATCTTTACTGTGTGTATGCAAAGGATATACCATTTTGTCTCCCTATTTCACCCTGTGAACTCAGGAGTACATACCACAAACCTGTCATACACAGTACCATGCATGCCCTCACCAACTGCATCAGGGTTGAGTGTAGGAGAAAGAAATGGCAGCAGCAACAGGTGCTGACACATGAATCTGTTGAGGTCAATATAATGGCTAAGCTAGTGAGGGACCAACTGACATCATCATCATCATTATCATCATCATCAGCCCCCCTTTTTTCCCATTTTTCTACATGGGGTCAGGGTATCATGTTAATTGTCGCCACCTCTCTCAATTCAGTGCCACACTCCTGCCTTCTTCAGCACTCATGCCTGACTGTCGCAGATCTTCTTTCACACAATCCATCCACATCTTTGCTGGATGTCCTTGCTTCCTCTTACCTTCTGCATACAGCAGCTTTGTTGATCTATCCCCTCCAACCTGTTTGCTAATATAGTCCATCACCAGTATGAACAGCAGTGGGCTCAGAGTTGAACCCTGATGTACTCCCACTCCCACTGGGAACCCTTCTGTGAGGCCGAGCACTGTTCGTACTTGAGTCATTGGGTCCTTGTGCATAGCCTGCACTAATTCTACCAATGTTTCTCGGACTTCAAACCACTGCAGTACTGCCCTGATCAGCTTTATTGGGACCTTGTCATATGCTTTCCCCCAGTCTAGGAATGCCCAGATGGACTCTCTCCTCATCTCTAGCTTCTTCTCAAGTATCTGTCTCAATGCAAACATTGGGTCAGTTGTGCCGCATCCTGATTTGAATCCAAACTGCTCATCTCCCATATTATATTCTACTACTCTGCATATTCTTTTATCAATCACCTTCTCTAGAACTTTCATGCAATATGATAGGAGTTTGATGCCTCTGTACTGCCCACAATTGTGGATGTCCCCTTTGTTCTTGTACACTGGCACGAGTATGCTTATTCTCCAGTTATCTGGGATATGCCATTCTCTGCACACTGCTATAAGTACCCTCAGTAGTCATTTCTCCCCATCTCACCCAGCATCTTTATCATATCTGCTCTGACCTCATCTGAGCCTGCTGCTTTCCCTGACTTCATCTTCCTTAGTGCTGTTCTTACTTCTTCTAGGGTGGGCTCCTCTTCATCTCTCATTGTAGGCTGTTTCTGGGGCAGTACAGCTTCTGTGGGGTTTTCTTCATTCAGAAGCTGCTGGAAATACTCCTTCCATCTGCCTTTGATGTCCTCTGGACTGGTGAACAGGTTGTTGCTGGCATCCCTTATGAAAGGTGTCTATCTTCTTTATCTTTCTGTCCTTGGCTTGCAACCTGATATAGTTTCTTTCTGCCCCTTACTGAATCACTTTCCAGAAGCTGGTACAGTGCCTCCGATGCCCTATTCTTTGCTATTGCAACTTCTTTCTAAGCTTTTTCATTAGCCAACTAGTAGTCCTTTCTAGCCTGGTCAGTCTTTTCTATCTCTCACTTCTTCCTGCATTTCTTCTTTCTTTGATGACTTCCTGGACTTCTGCATTCCACCACCAGCTTTCCTCATGTATCTTATTTCCATACCTGGCTTGGCCACATATCTTTTCTGTAGTCCTAACACATGCTGCTTTTAGGCGCTGACATTCTTCTTCAACTCCACCTATTTCCTCCTCTTCTTGGGGTGCTAGAGCCCTGTGTAATTCCTTGAACTGTTGTGCTTTCTCTCCAGTCAACTTCCAGGTCTTCAGCCTGGTCTCTGTTGATTATAGAGCCTTCTCTGACCACTGCTTGCAGCTGATTGTGGCAACTAGTGGTTTATGCTGTGAGCTGACTGTTTCACTGGGGATGACTTCGCAATCATAGATTCTACCCTAGTGCCTTTTCCTTATTAGGAGAAAGTCTACCTGAGTTGCATGGTGACACTCTTGTATGTAATCTTGTGACTGTCTCTCTTTCTGAACCAAGTGTTGGTTACTATCAAGCCATTTGCCAGACAGAAGTCAAGAATGGCTTCTACTTCTTTATTCCTGTTGCCCCACCCATGTGGACCCAGGCAGTCCTCATATCCTGTTCTGTCTGTCCCAATATGTGCATTCAAGCCACCATTATCAACACCAGTTCATGTTGTCCTGCTTTATCTAGTAGGTCTTGCAACTGCTGTCTGAATGCACTCTTTTCCTCACTATCACAACCCTGCTGTGGGGCATAGGCTGAGATTATGAATACTGCCCTATCATTACACTGTAGTCTGACTGCCATGAGTCTTTCATTAATTCTGATGATATCGCTTATTGCCTTCTGAAGCCTCTCTCTCACCACAATTCCTACACCATTTCTAGCCTCCCCTTCACCTGAGTAGTAGACTCTGGATCCCAAGCCAAGTGGCTTTGCTGCACTGCCCTTCCATCTCATCTCTTGGATACATAGGATGTCCAGCCTCCACTGTATCATCATGTCATCCACTTCCAAGCTGTGTCTTGTCAGTGAACCTACATTAAGCATAGCAATTCTCAGTTCATGTTTGGCAGATTGGTTGGTTTTACATTCAGCTTTCGCTCAACAGAGCTATCCCAGGTAACCCAGGCTGGGTAACTAGACACTGGCCAGCCAGTAGCTTATTGACTCAGGGCTGCTGGGCTTTATGGCAGGCACACATTGGCTAATAGGGGCACATATACCCCTCCCACAGTTAGCAAGGGTCTCTGGCATGGATCAGAGTAGGCCGGGTCCTCAACCCACTTATCACCGGTAACTACCCATGCCCATTTTTGGTGATATTAGCCAACATGACCGAATCACCTAGAGCCATATTTTACACCACAGAGTGGCTAGCCCTGCCAGTGCATGCAGTCTGTGATCCATGTTGAACTATCTTGAAGATACTGCACACCAAAGTAGATGCCCAAAGCAGTTGGTCTGTACAACTCTTCCCCTATAGGGCACCATGTAGAGTCTGTGCTGCTGCTCACAGCTCCATTCATTGGTGAGTTTGAGATGGAAACAGTATTGACAGTACTCCAATAACCTGTTCAACATGTATGAGGTGACATGTCTGAAGGCTACCTGTCTGTGACAGGGGGTATGTATGCCAGGTCACACTGTCTGACAACAGTGTCCATCACACACTGTTTCATGCATACACACCTGGTAAATGTACATATAAAGCTGTACCTTGGTTATGAAAGGGTCAGTGTATTTCCACTCTGCCATACTCCACGTTGGTAATGTCTGCAGGACCACAGCCTGCAGACACACAGACACCTGGAACACAAACAGAATACAACATGTCAGACTACATTCAGTCAGTGGTACTAACAGCAATAATGCATCATGGCTAATAAGGTACATACACCTTTATGTGTACCCATAGCAAATGCAAGCAGGCAGCACCTTAAACAGTATTACATAGCTACACTGTACTATATTCACCCTGTGCATCAGACACATATTAGCCTGCCCAAGCATTAGTGGTATGGATGAGAGGGATGTGGCACAGGTATCATCATATGCAAAGGGTGTGGTGTGGGTTTGCCACAGGCCTAGGTTGGGACATGCGGTTCACATTCATGTGTGTGTGTTTGGAGGGGTATCCTATAGATGGGCTGTGCAGAGGTGCTGTGTGTGTCTGGAGGTGACTTGCCTGTGATACAGATGTGTGTGTGTATGTATGCATACAGTCACGCCATGTGGCTGCTCTTCACAGGGGTATGTTGGACAGCTGTGGACCGTACATGGCAGGGTGTCCAGATCACTGTCCCCAGCCATGGACACATGAACTGATCCTGCCAGGTTATCACTGGCACCACCAGGCCCAAGGCTAGATGCAGTACTGCTTCCTGATGGTGACAGGACCGGCCAGGACCAAGTGCCCATGGCCTGCTCCATTGTGATGTGGACAGCAACCCCCGTTTGGTAGTGCTGGTGTCACTGCCACTACAGGAGTGAGAAGGTAGACTCTCAGCTGATGTTGGTGCTGCCCTATGTCAACTTGGCCGATGCCCAACTCCCACCACATGCTCTAGCACAGACATGCCATGCTCAAGGATTGGCAAGGTCTCACCCCACCATCAATTCACGACCTCAGTATTTTGGTGTGTGGCCTCAACAAGGTCACATATGTCACCACATAAACAAGGAAGAGTTGCATCCACCACACTGAGTATTTGTCTGGTGTTGCATTCACTAAGTGCCTGTGCATCAATGACAGCCCGAAACATGCGTCTAGTGACACCTGCTGTAGCACTTGTGCCTACAGCTTGATGAGCAGCAGTCCTGTGAGCAATCCTGTCCATCCGCCTGTGTAGGACCTCACCTTTACTCTGGCTATGGACAGTGTCTACACTCACGCCTGCTATAGTCACCACACTAGCCTGTTCCATGCCACCACCTGCCAATTGTCCATGAAGTACCCTTCCTCAGTGCTTAGTAAACTCCATCTTAAAACATACAGCTAATATACATACATCAATTAAATGAATCTCACAGCCAATAAAACAATTAATCACAATCAATCCTTAAAAAAACATATACAGAGCAAATATAAGATACATTATGTTCTTAAAAATATATAAAATGCTATATATATATATATATATATATATATATATATATATATATATATATATAGTGTTAACTGTTTTTGTATATTAAACAACCTTCCACTTCCTGTTACAACTTCTATACACCTCTGTGATATGTGAGTAGTGTTAGTAGGTGATGGGCCTTCACGTAGCACACACTGCACCCATGTACACATAATTGCTGTTCACCTGTATAGCACAGTGGCAACTCCTACAGAACATTACTCTCATTTGTGCAGAGTGCCCCTGAATGTCTATATGTGGCTCATATTTCTGGTCTGTTTGTCATAAATCCTGTATTTGTCTGACACATTACTGGGATGATAGGAGGACTGGTGTCACTATTTAAGGACATATTTTGAGTCTCACACTTCAAAACCTGCAGTACGGGTATGTTACAACAGAACCAGTTCACCAACAACCTTCTAAGTTGCAGTGGACATTATAAATGTAGACACCCCTGTTAACATGCCAGGTTTGTCTGATATATAACATGAGACTACAGACATCATGTGATAATGTTTCCCAACTTTAATGTGACCTATATCCTGTGCAATCCATTTGAAAAATAAACACATCAGTTAGAGGTAACATGTAGAAGTTGAAATATGTACAATAGGCTGGTTGCTTGACTGTGCACACCTGTAAACTAATACTTTGTTAACGCACCTTCTGATTTCATTGCATCAGTCAGTCCTCTTGGGAAGGTGTGTATCAGCATGGCACATCTCAGCTTAGCAATATTTGTACACTCTCCCTTGCAGAAGCCCTCCAACTCTGTCAGATTGTGAGGGCATCACTTCTGCACAGGCCTCTTCAGGGCACCCCACAGATTTTCTATTGGATGTATGCATGGACAGTGGCTGCGCCCTTCCAAAACATTGACTGTCTTTTGGTGAAGACATTATTTTATGGATTTTGATGTATGATATGGGTCAGTGTTTTGTGAAAAGGTGTAAGTCCTCTCCATCCACAGCTTTCTAACAGGCACATGATAATTTTGGGCCAAAAGGGACTGATATTTTGAACTCTTCCTAATCCCCTCCACCTTGGCTACATGTCCACTTCCAGCTTATGAACAGCAACTCAAAGCAGGACACTGCCATCACCATGCTTCACCATGGGGATGGTGTTCTGTTGGTGATGCACAGTGTTGTTTTTGTGCCAAACAAACATTTTGGTATTGTGGCCAAAAAGTTCAACCTTGGTCTCATTACACCATAACACATTTCCTCACATGCTGTTGGGGGATGTGATGTATTTTTCTTGAGAAATCTGCCAGACCTGAATTTTGTTCTGTGTGTGAGAAGGCTTCTATCTTCCAAACCTACCCCATATGCCAGATGTGGAGAATACAGGAGATTGTTGTCAGATGTAGTACACAACCGGTACTTGCCAGTGATTCTGGCAACTCCAGTAGTGTTGCTCTAGGTCTCCTGGCAGCCTCGCTGACCAGTTTGGGTCTTGTATTTTCCACATATTTGGAGGGATGTCCAGTTCTTTGCAATGTCATTGTTGCCCCATATTTCCACCACCATGTGATGACTGTCTTCACTGTGTTCCATGGTATATGCAATACTGTGTAAATGTGAGTGTATCCTTCTCTGTACTGATACCTTTCACAAATGAGATGCTTTTGCTGCTTCGTAAGCTGTATGCGAACTATGGCTGTTGCTATAGCAGGCAACTGAGTAAAATTAGAATGATCCTGGTAGGACAGCTGACCGTTATTTGCTGTTAATCAAAGAATCTCTGTAATTGATGGCAGGTGTGCACCCAAGAAGATGTAATGCTGTAATAATATCGAAAGCTGCTTCAACACAGTATTAGCTTCAGCCTGTGCAAATGTATGCATCTAGCTTCTTGCAAGTTTTTTATGTGTTATACTTGTTCCCCTACCAGATTTGTTTGTTTAACAATTGGATTGTACAGGTAATAGGTCACATGAAAGGTTGAAAGGGTTCAGAAATGTGTTATTGTGCTCTTATTTTTGTATTTCACAAATACCTGGCATTCTAACAGGTGTATGTACACCATGTATATGCACTGTATAACACTAATTTATAAAATATGTCCCTAGTTTTGGGTCTTCATCCCCTCCATTTTGTCAGTCTTTGTCCAGATTTCCTGCAATGACAGGATTTGAGGTATGCTACAGATATGTGAAATCTCCTGCAAACAGGCCCCTGTGATGACCACTGTGATGCAATACAGTTAACCCCATCACAAGTGAACATGCAGGTATTGCAAAATAGCTCAGAGTAACAGTTCTGTGCATGGTCACATTAATGACCTTAACATTCCTGGGGTACTGGTGAGCCACAACAGGAAAATGCCATATTCACCAGCTTCAGGCTGCTGTCCCACATGCACACCAGAGGTACCTATGTAGCTGTGTGGGAGAGGTATTGTCAGCAGTCTCACATTTGGCATTGGTACACGATGAATGCTACGTGTCTGCAGAGGTACAGTACAAGCTGTGATAGTACACAATTTGCTGTCCCTCGCCATAGATGTGCACTTGTGTGCATTACTAAATCCCACCCACAAATGCAGTGTGAATTGGCATATGCATCTAGCTACTCTATTGAAGACAGTATGACTACTACATGATTAAATTGATGTGCACTGTGGTCTTACCTGGACACCTCCTCGCCTGTTGCCTGGGTGCCACCCACTTCCATGACTGGTGATTCATGTGTTGGTTGTTGTGTGGGAGCTGCCCCAAGGTTGGCAAGGAACTCCTCCATTGGTGTTAATGGGGCCTGCGTAGCAGGATCCCCACCTGTGGTAGAATGGTCTCTGGCCACAGCAGCAGCAGCCGTTTGCTGGGCACAACTAATCAGGTCAGTTGCCCGATGTCTGACCTGATCGTATGTGTGGCCATGGTGGCCCAAGGTGTTCACTCTGTAGCAAAGGTTGTCTCACAGGGCAGTCCGCTCCCACAGATTTTATCTGCTCTGGCTAAATAGCACAGCATGGTGCTGTAGTATTGCTTCAGTAATGGCTGCATTTTCCTCAGCAGTGTACGCTGGCTGACGCTGCATGGCACATGGAAGACATAAACAGGGAAATACATCACAGGACCTCAGACATTGCCTGGAGTTATTTACAGAGCCAGCACATCAATATTGTCTATTATTAGCCACCACTTACAACCACATTGTACCCCTGTCATTTATCAGCGCAATATGAACCTGCATTGCACTCCTGGTCCTGATGTGTCATGTTCCTCTCAATGAGGGCCAGTACATTGCATAAACCACCATGCATCATTCACTTTTGTGTAGAGGGATGACAGTGGCCATCTTCCTTGCAGCTGGGATGTTAATGGTGCTCAGGCTTTGCTTGCATACAGTGTGTAATGCAGCTGGAAGCATATGGGTGAGTTCATGTAGGATGCAGACAGGAATGTTGTCAGGTACCATGGAGACTTACTTTTGTTGACTTTGATTAGGCAGTATGTACCTCCTCCCTGATGATGATGGGAGAGGGTGCGGGTGCTGTGCATATCCACCTACACTGATGGTGAGCCAGGGGGGTGATATTTGCCCTAAACCTGTCTGCACCAGGTTGCCTATAACTATGGTGTGTATGTATGTGCTGTAATTGACCACCATTACAGGGTAGGTTGTGTTGTCGCCTCTGAGATTGCAGATATATGTGAAGATGGCCTTGTGATTGCCCTTGGTGGATGTGTCCAATTTGTATGCATAGTTAGCCTTACAGTAATCCACCTGAGACCTTATATGCTCATTCAGACAAAGGTTGACTCGCTGCCAAGTTGGTGCCTGCTCCTACTCTGACCTGTACAGCCAACATAGCAACCAATTATGTGGTTTGTGTATTGCTGCTGTCCAGCAAAGGGGATTACTCTACTTTGGTGGAGATGGGTTTTACAGGTAAGGTATTGCTCAGTCCATACAGCTAAGTTGGTGGTCATATGGCTGTTTGTAGTAGGCATGGACACAAGGTGATAACACAGTTGGACACCTCTGAAATTTCAACCTGATAATCATGTTTATTTTAGTACCCATGTCTGTGTCAGGGCAATGCCACAACCAGTAGCTGTAGAACTCTAACTCTGTTGGATGCACAGAAACTGAGATTACACAGGTTTATCACATGTATAGCTTATTTGCCAGACATTTTGCATCCCATGTCTGTTGTTATGAAGCAGCCAGGTACACCTACCCATACAAAGATGTGCACAGGTAATACCTGATATACACTTCTGTTCTATGTCAGTATGGCACACTGTATTTACACTCTTGCTGCTCAGTCATGCCTGTCAACCTGTTAGAGCAGGTTCATATTATATGATCAAACATTAAAAATAGTGAATGATCCATTATCGAACCCAAATGCATGAAACCACAAAATTTCGAAGGAACAGATCAGCAAATTTTTTCCCAGGGAAAAAAATTTGCTGATCCAAACAAAAAAAAAATGTACAGGCAACATAAAGAGGGGGGGCTTCACCCCCCATGCCCCCCCAATGTAGGGGGCTGTGCCCCCCCCACTCACCTTAAATATACCAACTCCGAGATCGCACCACAGTGACGAAAACAGCAGTCTGGAGAACGACCCAGTGTATTTTTTCCCTGGGAAAAAATTTGCTGATCCGTTCCTTCAATATTCTGTAGTTTCGTGCATTAAGGTTCGACAAATAAGCGTTCGCTATTTCTAACATTTCATCATGTAATAGGAACACATTACAGAAGGACAGCTGGAGGATGCCACATATACATGCGGGGTGATGGGCCAAAATTAGTGACACTTCCTTAATATTGCTGTAACACACTTAAGTCATTTGCTAGCACAGTAGCCTTTAGATTTACAGACATACCCTGGAGGATGCCCGATGCTCATATGGCAGGAAGAGAGGAGAAAGGCTAGGAGTGTGTTAGTGAGGGTAGGAACTTTTAATGTTGGCAGTATGACTGGTATGGGGACAGAGCTAGCTGATATGACTGACAGAAAGAAGGTTGATATATTGTTTGTGCAAGAGAGCAGATGGAAGGGGTGCAAGGTTAGGTGTAGCAGAGTCAGGTCCAAATATTTCTATCATAGTGTGAATGGGAGGAGAAATGGTGTAGGGGTTTTCCTGAAGGAACAGTATAGCAAGGGTGTTTTTGGATGTGGAAAGAGTGTTGGATAGAGTGATGCTAATGAAGCTGGACATTGATGGTGTAATGATGACTGTTATTAGTGCATATGCTCTGCTAGTTGCGTGTGCGAAGGATGAGACAGAAAATTCTTGGATTGTGTTGGATGAAGTGATGATGACTGTACCCAAGGGTGAGAGAGTGATGATTGGAGCAGATTTCAATGGGCATGTTGGTGAAAGGAACAGAGGGTATGTGGAAGTGATGGGTAGGTATGGTGTTAAGCAAAGGAATCCAGAGGGTGAGATGGTGGTGGAGTTTGAAAAAAGGATGGACATGGCTGTGGTGAATTCATATTTTAACAAAACAGAGGGGCATAGGGTGACATACAAGAGTGGAGGAAGATGCACACAGGCGGATTATCTCCTATGCAGGAGGGCCTGTTTGAAGGAGATTGGAGACTGAAAATTGGTGGCAGGGAAAAGTGTAGTTATGCAGCATGGAATTTTGGTCTATGGGATGACATTGGTGATCAAGAAGAGGAGGAGGAGTGTGAGGGCAGCACTCAGGATCAAATGGTGGAAACTGAAAAAGGGTGATTGTGAGGTTGAGTTCAGAGAAGAGTTAATACAGGCAGTGGGTGGGAGTGAAGAGTTCCCGAATATCTGGGTAACTACTGCATCACAGCTAGTAAGGGAGACAACTAGAAATGTGCTTGGTGTGACATCTGGACAGAGGAAGGAGGACAAGGGGCCCTGCTGCTGGAATGAGGAAGTACAGGGGAGTATACAGAGAAATATGTTGGAAAAGAAGAAGTGGGATTGTCAAAGAGATGAAGAAAGGAAACAGGAGTATAAGGAGATGAGGTGCATAGCAAAGAGAGGGTTGGCAAAGGCCAAGGATGAGGTGTATGAAATGTTGTATGAAAGGATGGAGAATAGCACCTGTACCAATTGGCTAGACAGAGGGACCAAGCTAGGAAGGATGTGCAGCAGATAAGGATGATTAAGGATAATGAGGGAAACATACTCAGAAGTGAGGAGAGTGTGTTGAGTAGATGGAAAGAGTACACTGAGGGGCTGTTGAATGAAGAGAATGGGAGAGAGAGTAGGTTGGACGATGTGGGTATGGTGAATCAGGAAGTGCAACAGATTAGCAAGGAGGGAGTAAGGATAGCTATGAAGAGGATTAAGAATGGAAAGGTTGTTGTTCCAGATGACATATCTGTGGAAGCATGGTGGTATTTAGGAGACATGGCAGTGGTCATTTTAACCAGATTGTTTAATGTAATCTTGGAAAGTGAGAGAATGCAGGAGGGGTGGATAAAAAGTGTTTGGTTAATGATTATAAGAATAAGGGTGATGTGCAGAGCTGTAGTAACTACAGAAGAATAATACTGATCATTCACAGCATGACGTTATGGGAAAGAGTAGTGGAAAAAAAAGATAAAGCCAGCAGCTGGATAGCTGTGAAAAAATCATTTATTATTGATCAAACATTCTTCAGACTTCAAACTCACAGACCGGTTTCGGCAAGAAATTACTTAAGCCTTCTTCAGTGTGATAAAGCAAAAAGCAAAAAGAAGTCCATTTATACAAAAATGTTAATTAGAAGCAGAAAACTATAAACATGATTGGTGAAATCATGAATAAGTAACACAATCAAAGATGTTCATTAAGTCCTGGATAAAAAAGAGCACTCAACTTAATTATCCATTTTTTCTCCTTAACATCTAATTTTTGGTGCCAACCAGATTTAACTGTACGATCACCTAAAATTTTATCAATAACAAAAAAGTGAAACCTAGCAGTAGAGTGTTTTAAAGTATGCTTATAGAGCGCATTACTGGGTTTTTTACACTTTATATCACTTATGTGCTCAGAGATACGAGGCTCAAATGGCCTTGATGTCTGTCCTACATAAAAACAGTGGCAACTGCAGCATGCCATATAGATAATCCAGTCACTATTACAATTCGCAAAAAAAATTATATCATATACTATGCTGCAATTGCTACTGGAAAATTCTTTAGTCTTTAATACATGTTTGCAGTTGGTACAGTGGCCACAAGGCACACAGTCAATAAGTTTATCTCCAAGCAAAGTAGTTTGTGTAATTTGCAACAACATAGAATGTGAAATGTGTTCTTTTATGATAAACAGTGCTATTTGCAAATTAAGGGTACTGCCATGGGGGCTTCGTTTGCCCCTATTTATGCTGATTTATACATGGCATACATTGAAGATCAGATTATTTATGATGACATGCATAATTTATTTTTACCTGAAATTGATATATGGCGCAGGTATTTGGATGATTGCTGGATGGTGTGGAGGGCTGATATTGAATATCTGTATGAGTTTGTTGAATACCTGAATGATAACAAGTGGGGGTTACATTTTACAATCAACTATGACCAAAATGTTATTACTTTTTTGGATGTCAAGATAACACAAAATTTTGATAACTCCCTTAATACTGAGGTATTCAGAAAATTTCCTCAATATAACACCTTGCTCCACGCATCCAGCTTTCATCCAAAACACATTGCCAGAAACATTCCCAAGTCTCAGTTTATACGGATGAGGCGTAATTGCTCAAATGACAATATTTTTCATTCATATAGCCAGGATTTAGCACAGAGGTTTGATAACAGGGGATATAAACCAGGCTATGTCACAATCGCCAAAAGGTATGCATCACAATTGAATAGAAATGATCTGCTCAGATATAAGCAGAAACCAGGTTGTTCTTCTTCCACTTCATTAAGATTTACTACCACTTATGGTAGGAATACTGGGCAATTCATTAATATTATTAAAAATAATTGGAATATTCTGTCTGCTGACCCTGCATTGTCTTTTGTTATTCCACAAAATTGCTCCTTTTCTTTTAGAAAAGGTAAGAACCTAGGGACTTATTTTAATCATTACAAACACCATTCACATTCTATGTTGTTGCAAATTACACAAACTACTTTGCTTGGAGATAAACTTATTGGCTGTGTGCCTTGTGGCCACTGTACCAATTGCAAACATGTATCAAAGACTAAAGAATTTTCCAGTAGCAATTGCAGCATAGTATATGATATAAAATTTTTTGCGAATTGTAATAGTGACTGGATTATCTATATGGCATGCTGCAGTTGCCGCTGTTTTTATGTAGGACAGACATCAAGGCCATTTAAGCTACGTATCTCTGAACACATAAGTGATATAAAGTGAAAAACCCAGTAATGCGCTCTATAAGCATACTTTAAAACACTCTACTGCTAGGTTTCACTTTTTTGTTATTGATAAAATTTTAGGTGATCGTACAGTTAAATCTGGTTGGCACCAAAAATTAGATGTTAAGGAGAAAAAAATGGATAATTAAGTTGGGTGCTCTTTTTTATCCAGGACTTAATAAACATCTTTGATTGTGTTACTTATTCATGAGTTCACCAATCATGTTTATAGTTTTCTGCTTCTAATTAACATTTTTTGTATAAATTGACTTCTTTTTGCTTTATCACACTGAAGAAGGCTTAAGTAATTTCTTGCCGAAACCGGTCTGTGAGTTTGAAGTCTGAAGAATGTTTGATCGATAATAAATGATTTTTTCACAGCTATCCAGTTGCTGGCTTTATCTTTTTTTCTGGGACTTTGTTCTGGCCGTGCAACTCTCTCCGTGCAGGGGACTGTTTTTATGCTTAAAGAGTAGTGGAAGCTAGGTTAAGAAGGAAGTGAGGATTAGTGATCAGCAGTATAGTTTCATGCCAGGAAAGAGCAGTACAGATGTGATGTTTGGTCTAAGAGTGCTGATGGAGAAGTACGGAGAAGTTCAGAAGGAGCTGCATTGTGTCTTTGCGGACTTAGAGAAAGCATATGACAGGGTGCCTAGAGAGGAGTTGTGGTATTGTATGAGGAACTCAGGAGTGGTGGAGGAATTTGTAAGAGTGCTACAGGATATGTACAAGGGTTGTGTGACAGCAGTGATTTCTGCAGTGGGAGTGACAGATGCAATTATGGTGGAGGTGGGATTACATGAGGGATCAGGTCTGAGCCCTTTCTTATTTGCAAGTGGTGATGGACAGGTTGACAGACAAGATCAGACAAGAGTCCCCATTGACTGTGATGTCTGCAGATGACATTGTGCTTGGTAGTGAGAGTATGGAACAGGTTGAGGAAACCCTGGAGAGGTTGAGATATGCTTTACAGAGGGGAGGAATGATAGTCAGCAGGACTAAGACAAAATATATGTGTGTGAATGGGAGGGAGGATAGCAGAATGGTGAGGATGTAGGGAGTAGAGTTTGCAAAGGTGGGTGAGTTTAGATACTTGGGATCAACAGTTCAGAGTAATGACGCGTGTGGGGGAGAGGTGAAGAAGAGAGTAAAGACAGGATAGGGAGGGTGGAGAAGAGCATCAGGAGTGATTTGTGACAGATGAGTACCATTAAGAGTGAGAGGGAAGGTTGGTTTGGACATGTGCTGAGGAGGGATGCTGAGTATATTGGGAAACAGATGGTAAGAATGAAGCTGCCAGGTAAGAGGAAAAGAAGAAGTCCTAAGATAAGGTGTATGGATGTCATGATCGAGGTCATGCAGGTGGTTGATGTGACAGAGTAAGATGCAGAAGACAGGAGGAACTGGAGGCAGATGATCCGCTGTGGCAACCCCTAATGGGAACAGCCAAAAGAAAGGGAAGGAGATGTTGTAATGTCAGTCTTCACAGGTTGCTAATGATTTCCATACATAACACAACTCTATATGAGTAAATGACTACAAATATGAGGCACACATATGATCAGTGTGCATAACACTGGACAGTTGAATGGTATGAGCTCAGTATATCACATGCAGTTCAACACACACATCTGCAACAGTATGCAAATACCCTGTATATGTCTCTCACATTTCTGTGACAGACATGCATATCATAGCTGTATTCACAATTAACATATGGATATCTATGACATCCCAGTAGCTGGCCTAGCAGTGTCACAGTAAGCATTGTTCAACACACACTCCAGTAGTAGTCATATGTGAGTAATCCTTTCCTGGGGTGACTAAGGGGCCTGAACTGTGATGTATGTCACTGCAGACAGACCCAGTTGCTATGGCCATAGGTTCTGATAAGCAATATATCTGTACAGCAAGTCTTGTTGACACATATTTGTTGAACTTCCTATTTCCCATTATTACATACCCTCTACTGCATCCTATTACATACTTACTTGTTTGACATGCCTTTTTTTTCCAAGTATGGTTGGTTTTATTCCACTATGTGTAGCTTGGTTTCTTGGTCTGTCTCTCTCTCTCTCTCTCTGTCTCTCTCTCTCTGTCTCTCTCTCTCTCTCTCTCTCTCTCTCCCAGATGTGGGTATACATCTGTTTTGCAGAGGCAGCAGCTTGCCATTTGTAGGTAATGCCCATGAGCAGCTGATGGCCTGTGCACCAATTGGTGTCACCCACTTGCTAATTGCATGCAGAACAGCTGTGGTGTTATTCCTATAGCCAATGGCATGGTAACACACTCCTATTATTGAGTATTTCATGTGGGCATTGCCCCTTTTCCTTGCCTGTGAGGAGGACTTCATGGAGGTGTGTGAACAACAGCATCACAGAGGGTAGTTGGAAATACCTCTTACAATGAAAACTGTGGAGATAGCCCAACAAATTGGGGGAGAATGTTCATGACATAAGGACAGAATGCAAGTATTGCTGTTATACAGTTGGAATTAATGCTAGTTTAACAGGGTTTGTGTGGACATGGCTTTTCTGCATGATTTTAAGTCTGACAGTGCTATGTGGTTGACATAACCCTCAGCTGTAGGGCTATCCGCAGAATGACCAGATTCTGGACTGTCATGTTTGGTGTGTTCCTCAGAAATTTTTTGTCTTTGGAAAATCAGTAGCATACTGTGGGGATTGCAGTTAGTAAATGGTATCATCCATTTGTGTTTTTGACTTGATATCCCTCAAAAAATATATTTTAAAACAAACTCTGTTACATCAGCAACTGTCTCAGTTTATAACAGCAATTTTCCACGTGCCTCTGTTTTTGGGCCTCTGTCCCGCAAGTATGTCAGGCTTTGCTCAGATGTCATGCAGTGAGGGGGTGATAGGTAGGGTATATCATTATCTAGTGCCTTCATTCATGACACCATCTCAGGGATGTATCAGACTGCCAGACATGTAATCTGTAAGAGCCTTTATATATGAGGACAAAGGCTGGACATTCTGTGGGACTCTGAACAGTTGAGAGGTCTGTGAATTTATGGTGATTGTTGACAGACTGTCAGGATTGTGTAGCAGTGTAGTATGTCAATGTTATTTGGCGTATGTAGTGAGGGGGGATTGATGTATGTGTTATGGCTCCTTTTCTATCTTCCTGTGCATGCTGCTCCAGTTTCTGGTGGTCTATCGGCTGTATATGTTTGTAGGGACAGACTGAGAAATATCCCATGCCACAGTCAGGTGTCATGCTACACTGTGAATTGGGCCAGTATATGTAGGGGTAGTGTGTGAGTGGCAAAGATGTTGAGATGTTTTTGTTCAGAGAGTCCTTATACTGTAATGTTCATTTGGCTTACAGATATGTCACTGTGACTGTGGTGGAATTGGTTGTGGGTTTGCACTTTCACACTGATATCTGTTTTTCAGTGCTGTTACATCCCTGTAGTGCCTGATATATTTGAAAATACATTAGTGATCAGCAGTATGGTTTTATGTTGGGAAAGAACACTACAGATGCAATGTTTGCTCTGAGAGTGTTGATGGAAAAGTACAGACAATGTCAGAAGGAGTTGCATTGTGTTTTTGTAGACTTAGAGAAAGCATATGACTGGGTGCCTAGAGAGGAGTTGTGGTATTGTATGAGGAAGTCAGGAGTGTCAGAGAAGTATGTAAGAGTGGTACAGGATATGTACGAGGGTAGTGTGACAGTGGTGAGGTCTGTGGTGGGAGTGACGGATGCATTTAAGGTGGAGGTGGGGTTACATCAAGGATCAGCTCTGAGCCCTTTCTTATTTGCAATGGTGATGGACAGGTTGACAGACGAGATCAGACAGGAGAACCCGTGGACTATGATGTTTGCAGATGACATTGTGATCTATAGTGAGAGTAGGGAACAGGTGGAGGAGACCCTGGAGAGATGGAGATATGCTCTAGAGAGAAGAGGAATGAAGGTCAGCAGGAATAAGACAGAATATATGTGCGTAAATGAGAGGGAGGATAGAGGAATGGTGAGGATGCAAGGAGTAGAGGTGGCGAAGGTGGATGCATTTAAATACTTGGGGTCAATAGTTCAGAGTAACGGTGAGTGTGGAAGAGAGGTGAAGAAGAGAGTACAGGCAGGATGGAGTGGGTGGAGAAGAGTGTCAGGAGTGATTTGTGACAGACGAGTACCTGTAAGAGTGAAACGGAAGGTCTACAAGAGGGTAGTGAGACCAGCTATGTTATATGGGTTGGAGACAGTGGCACTGACAAAAAGGCAGGAGTTTGAGCTGGATGTGGCAGAATTAAAGATGTTAAGATTTGCACTGGGTGCGACGAGGGTGGACAGGATTAGGAATAAGTATATTAGAGGGTCAGCCCAGGTTGGAAGGTTTGGAGACAAAGCCAGAGAGGCACGATTACATGGTTTGGACATGTGCTGAGGAGGGATGCTGAGTATATTGGGAAAAAGATGCTAAGGATGAAGCTACCAGGTAACAGGAAAAGAGGAAGGCCTAAGATAAGGTTTATGGATGTGGTGAGAGAAGATATGCAGGTGGTTGGTGTGACAGAGCAAGGTGCAGAGGACAGGAAGAAATGTAAACAGGTGATCTGCTGTGGTGACCCCTAACGGGAACAGTCGAAAGAAGATGATGATGATGTATAATTCCCCATAGGAGAGAGGTTAGTGTTGTGGCAGTCTGACTGTAGTTTGGACGGTGCTTAGTGACATGCTTAGGAGCTGAGTGTAGCTTCCCTGATGTGATGTTATGTCCAGATATTTGTAGGATGTACTGTTGCCTGGCCCCCATAAATGTTGTGTATTTCTGGCACATCAGTGGGATGATGTGAGGATTTCAGTAACTAACTAATGAGACGTGACTGAGTGTTGGACATGTTATTTCAGGCAATATATATGTTAGGACAGACAGGAGGGTGTTACTGCAGCAACTGCATCAGCTTATCTACTCCAGTATTTCAGATATGTCCCTATTTTCGTGGCTTCTCCCCCTACTTTGTCAGACTTGGTCCAGATTCATTGCACTAAGGGGTTCTGAGTCTACTTCTCGACTGGCCAGACTGTTGCAGAATGTCCAGGTTTATTGTTCATATTTCTGGTTTGTTGCACAGATTCATTATTTTTATTTCCCTGGTAAATCACTGTGATGATCTGAGGATGTCTGACAGTAAATGATGACATACATTTCAGTTTCAGAACTCACATCCTTCAGAACATGTATGCTGAAACAAACCCCATCACTCTGCCAACATTCTACATTTATAAAAGCAATATTTAAAATATATCTCTAGTTCTGGCCCATTGTCCCCCCCCCCATTTGGATAGCCTTTGGCCAGATTTCTTGCACTAAGAGGTTGAGAGGTATGGTTCCAAGATATGACTCCACTACATGTTATGGGCATATATATATATATATATATATATTTTTTTTTTTCTTTTTATATATATTTATTTACACACACACACACACACACACACACACACACACACATATATATATATATATATACATATGTATGGTTTACAATTAAAATGTCAATGTGAGAAAGCACGCATATAAAAAATTCAAACTACAGATGTTCAAATGTTTCATGTTTGCAGATTGTGGTACAGTGTGGTTAGGGAAATTCATCCCTTTCCTCACTGTAGTGCGATCTCGGAGTTAGAATATATAGTTAGCGGGGGTGTGGGGGGGTGGTGCAGGCCCCCACAGGGGGGTGCAGTAGGGCTTGCCCCCTTGCAAAAATGGGATGTTCATTGTAGGATTATGGGACTTGTAAGGATGGCATATTGGGTAATTGCCATAAAATGTTGAATTCAAAGTTTTTGGCAACAAACCATGATTTTCAACAGTCTAAACCTCCAGTATTACAAATTTTCGGCATTATTTTTCAATTTTTAGTTACGTTTTTATTTTCATTTTCGATTTTTTAATAGTAAATCATATATGTGTGTGTATATATATATATATATATATATATATATATATATATATATATATATATATATATATATATATATATTTATGTTATGTATATAGTTTTACATATATATGCATCTCCAGACATATATAACATGTGTATATGTATATATACAAAACCTAACTGATTCTAAAGAATCTTTTCCCTAATGTTGAATGACTCTACTGCATGATATGTTTGCAAAAGCATCATCAGTCCTTGCAACTCAAGTGGTGTAGTGGTCCGTTGCTCTGACCATGCTGTACAGGGCCTTGGGTTTGAGTCTTAGCAGCACTGATTGATTTGTTGCTAGGCAGAACAGTGGCTAATGTAAGCAGGTTTGCATGTGTTTGCGTAACGCTAAGCAATGCTAACATATGGTTAAACGTACAAATGATGAATCTGTGTTGGCTTCACTTAGCATCACTGAAACTCGCTTACTCCCACTTACCCCGTGCTAATTTCTTTAAAAGAAAAGAAAAAGAGGTGATAGGAAAGTGGTGAAAAAAGGGGCGTGCAGAGGGAACTATAATATGAAAGGTAGCTAGGGATGTGCAGGGCGGGTGTAGGAAAGGTCCATAGCTGTCCATTTCTTCTACAGCAACAGCTGTAAATTTCCACAGAATTTGGAGGTGAATTTGGACACTCAAACCCCTGAGAGAGGGGTGAGGACAACAGTAATCTGTTGTGAAGCCAATTGTACCAGAATACATGTGTCCAGTGGACACGTGTGTGAAATGGGCAGCTATGTATGGGGTGTAATTTTTTTTTTTTTTGGAACAGATGACTTTTTTTTAAGGTCAGAGTGGGATGTTGGAGAAGGATAGTAGATATATTTGAGGAGGTAAGTTGGGTAGGAAGACAGATAAGACAGCAGACAGGGGCAGTATATGACACATGGGGGGGTAAACACCTTGGACGGGGAGGGTGGCTGGGAATCAGATGCCCATGAGCCCCCAAATGGATACAGTGGGACTGAGGTCCCCACCCATGGACAGTCACCACTGCACCTTCATGGCCCCAAAAGGTGGCTGTGCTGGGGGCTAGACTGGAAGGGCAGGCTGACCCTCAAGATGCACCAGGCAGCCCTCAATCTGGTGCAACTGTCCACCAAACTCCTTTTGAATAGTGCTACACGCCAAACCCCAGACCTGGCTATCGGTGAGTTTCCTGTCTGCACCCACTCCCGGGGGTGAACCCCGTCTACTGAGGCAGTTCCACCTGAAGGTGGTGCAGGACCAGCAGACAAGGAGGTCCTGGGTTGGGTCCCAGATGTGTTGGGGCTCGGTGCCATGGCCAGATGAGGTGGGACAGGTGGACCCACCGGGATCTGCCTTCCCAGACATGCTATGGTGTTGAAGTTTTACAAAATATGTTGGTTAGTCATGAACAACACATTTCGAGATTAGTTATAACAGCATGCATGGATGCTCCAATTGACCCCATAAAACAGATTTGAAACAGTTGCATAGCAAACAGAACACATGCATATATGGAACCACAGTAGGTATTCTAATGGCATGCAAGTTACATTGATAGCAACAGGCCACTAATGATAGTATTTGAACGGAGAACATTAATAATCAAACGATTCAATATTTGTAGAACAATAGGACACATGTCCCAACAGTAGGTTTGGAGAAAAACATACCCGTTGATTACGTGTATGAATTATTGGTGCAGATAGGGTGGGGGAGAGAGAGAGATGTCAGTTAACAACTAGATAGACTTCAATTGTTCACAACTGCACTGATCATTACTCTACTCATTACTCTCCAGGTATGAGCTCACTTTACATCTACCTATGGCCTGGGGTTGGGCAGTGGAATGTTTGTACACAGTGTATTACTAAAGCCTTCTTACAGCTAATACATACCATACCTCTCAACCTTTTAGAGCAAAACATCTGGACAAAGCCTAAAATGATGGGAGGACAAATAGGGACATATTTTAAATATTGCTCTTTCAAACTTAGAAAGTTGATAGAATAATAGGTTTTGCATTCGCATGAATTTTCTGAAGGATGTGGAGTCTTAAACTCAAATGTTTGTCATTATTTATTGACTTCTATCCTCAGCTATTTGCCAGAAAAGTACAGATTTTAGGAGGAACACACCAAAAATAGCTAGCAAAAATCTGGACACTTTGTGAAAATCAGTACAGTTGAGAGGTATGATGCATACATTTCCTTACCTGCTAGACCTGTGGAGGAAATACTACTACCTGACTGTTCTACATATATTCACATATTAAAGGTTACATATGTGACACTGACAGGGGTGCCCTGCACTCATGCTGTGTGTGTGCTACTGCCATACTTCATCTGGATTTCTTTCTGTCACCCTGGGTATTGGAAGCAGTGACCACCAGCCATGACAGCATGACACTTGAGGGACATTTATAGGAAGAAACTGCTTGGTGTATGTACTTATCTTGCTGTCATTTGCAGCCTTGGGGTTGGACAGTGGAAGTGTTGTATGCATTGTATTAGTACGGTCTTCTTACAGCTAATAGAACATTTCTTTACCTGGCAGACATGTGGAGGAAATTTTTGTTAACACTACCTGACTGTTTCTATACACATTCACATATTTTTGGGTGAAATTATGCATACAGCTTACTACCACTCCTGGGATTAGAACCATGCCTGTTTGTGCAAAAAGGCACAACAAGGTTGTGTTTCATCACAATGAGCTATTGCTGTCTCTTGTTTGACTGTTTTCTACCTAATACTCTCTTGGTTGAACAATTTGACCTTATAATTCTGACATTCATGCATGGCATATTACAATCTGAAAAGCAATGGTTAACACAAAGCACTACTGTAGAGGATGCAGTATAATACTTTGCACATTACTATGCAAGGATCAGATCTTGGTGCATGGAACACTTCATATAGTTAATCTCCTGTTTTACAGCTCCACACTCTTTGTCAGATGAGCCTCAATTAATTCATGCTGTCAGAGCCATAGTTGCTATGTAGAACCTGTACGCATTTAGATTCATACCACCACATACCAAAATAAACACAAAAGTCTAGGGTTTTTAGTTATATTGAAGGGTACTGACACTTTTATTGATAGATATCCTATACATCACTATTACTCTGCTAACGTCATTTATTCATTACACACAGTACACATTTTAACCTACTGGCAGTTGACATTCTTTTCCTTTCTATTTATTTTCCCTGAATACTGCAAGCTAGATTTGTACTTACCAGCTACCAGGCACAGCCTTAGAAACCTGCTGGCATGGGAGTCTATGTTCACAGACCTCTCATCTGCAGCTGTACAGGAGATAAAGAAACATTTATGCATACCTATTGATCACATACACAGGCTGGACTTTGGTAAACACTAATTGATACTGATACTTACACACTTCTGGGACATTCTGTACCCATGTGTCTTGGGTCCACTGGTCCAAGAGCTCCCTCTTCCTATGCTTGAGGTCAGTAAAATGGTGCCGGACCTGCTCACCAGTTTGAGGTATGCCAGCAGTACTGGTGAGATCACGTGCGAGATGGTCCCAGGCCACTGCTTTGTACTGTGAACCCTGTTACTGGCCCTGCAGCAGTCTCTCCTCATGATCTTTCACTAGGAGTCCAACCATGACCCTGGACTCCTGGATGCCCTAGTGCTGCGCCTGAAAGTGCACACCCTCACCTACACCAGCCATATTGCCTGCAAAGATCAGTTACAACTGGTTATGTCTGTATTCCCACTTGCCCTGTTTAAATAGTGCTATATTCCTGCCCTTTGCTGTCATTGGGCCATTTTGAAAAGGTTAAGCTCTGCTAAGCAGTGGGCAAATCCGCTAAGCTAGTTTTAACACTGCTGAAATGAGAAGTTGTTGAGGAGTGTTTAACTGTGCGCAAATCCACTTAGCTGAGCTACCTGTTGCTTAGTAATCAAGTCTTAGTGATGGTTACACTTGCCAAGCATAGCTGAGCATGGCTAACTATTGCTCACTTTTAATTTTTTAAATATATCAGGGGATTGGTTTCCTTTATTAAGTGTATATCATATACTTTACAGGACATCCCTCTATGTGCTTTCCTTATATTGGCAAGGGGTGTGACTATACTGTATGGGGCACTTGTGTGTAAATGGGTGGTTTCACATGTTATATGCACTCACACTTACATTGTACACCAACTACACTACCCTGGTTGATAAAAAACAGTTGCTACATAATTTAAGTTTACAAAAATAGTTTTGACACTACTTTCCCCATACAAAAATAAATTGCCTGTCTTGGTACTCAAACCATGAACACCTGCATGTAAAGCCAGGACTCTAACCACTACACCATCACAGCTTGAAAAGTTCACCTGTATATTTGTATTTATCTCCTATGGGATGTTTAAGCTATGGTATGCGGTAGGCTCTAATGCGCACACCCGCTTAGCTATGCTTAAACATTCCTTACCCTAGAATAAAAATATATAATATTATTATGATATTATGTTATTTAAGTGAGTTTTGTGGTGTTCTGAGAAGTCATTAAGGACTGCAATTGGGAAATAATGGCATTCATTTGGCTTTCAGGCTTCTATCCTTCAGGGACTCCTACTAATACATATCCTGTTTTCTATCAACTTTGTAAGTGTGTGAGGGCAATTTTTCAGAGGTGTCCCTATTTTATTGCTTGTTCCCCCATTATTTGTGCCTTTGTCCACATGGACTGTTGTCATGGAATATTGGCATACATTTGCTTTCAGACCTCGATCCTTCTGTAATTCATGCTAATGCATAACCTGTTTTCTATCAACTTTCTAAGTTTGTGGGGCAATATGTATGTTGTGTCCCATTTGAGGGATTTATCCCCCATTATTTGTGCATTTGCACACATTTCCTCCTTTATCAGGTTGCAGAGGTATCATACGGCACTTTTACAATGCGGGGGGGGGGTGTCACAGAACCTGTCACACACCCCCTAAATATCTTTCCTGATGCCGTGTTTATTTCAGTGCCCGCAGACACTGAAATGATCATTTATTTAATTTCACTGTCCACGGACACTGAAATGTTGGCATAATATTAGAGTAAATCTCTAATATTATGCCAGATCCTTATTATTAAGTGGTGTATGGCACTTTCTGAGTGCAGGAGGTCTGTTCACTGTCCGTGCACTACTAGGACATGGTCCCTGCACTCGTTCATGGTTCGTGTTCGTATAGGTAGAACAGCAGTGTACCTTCATGAATATGCAAGGTGTGCTGCTTTGCAATACGGACAAGAACCACTTTGTGCAAGAATAGTGCTATTCTTGCATGGAGTTTATTGAATCCAGGGGCATTATTTGCCTAACCATGTGGCACTGGCATGTGAAGAATATCATTACAAAAATGTGAAAACCTGGACTATGAATACCGATTTTAATGTAGAATGCGCATGCATACTATAGTTATGATTTGCACAATATTTTTGTTATAATTCTCCTGACTTATCATATATGATAAGTATATGTTTATTACAGGATGTCTTGTAAAGTATGTATGTAACCGAACCCACCATATATTACTCAGATCTTGCAACTGCATCCATCTGAAACATAATTACATACACAAATACTGCCTTTTAGATAGAAATGTAGCCCCACAACAAAGTAAAGTTACAAACATACAGGCACCTCTGATGTATATACCCATTCCTTCTTAAATTTGTATACCTCTAATTGCCATGTTGAAAAGAAAGATCTCATGCGGCAATGGTGGTTCATAGGTTCATAGATTAGTACTAGGCTAACTGCCCTTGTGAGCCATTTTAAGCCAAGCCAAATATCCCTTGTAAGACTCCAATCTATGAACCTATGAACCTATGAGTCTGGCAAACCTTGTGGTACTTCCCATTGCACAGATGCAGAGGGAATATACAGGATTCTCAGTATAAGACTAAGGCTTGGAACAGTGTACCCAAATCTGTATCCAGTGCAACCATCATCCCACACACTAGGGGCGAATGTCGTCACCACGACAGTGACATGAAGGGGTGCAAGTGGGACCTCCTGAGCTGGTAGAAGGAAGAATTTAAGAATGCAAACACCCCTCATTTGTATAAGTATACTGAGCCATTACCTGTTTATAGTATGGCATTAATTAACCAGCAAACTCAGTTATTCATAATGCTTACAAATATCTGTCTTTTTCTTCTCAACTGTAAATCTGTAGCAGATATAGTAGAAAACTGTGAGGCACATTAGGAGAGACTAACTCACTTGATAGAGGCATGGGGTAAGCATGCATCAGGTCTGAGAAGTATGTTCAGTCCATCTCTGTATATCATCTTCAGTATGCATACCTTAACTTTTATATCAAGCATACGTGTCTGCTACAAAAGATCTTGATGACTGCATTAGGTATGAGTACATCAGCTTAATTGTATGTGGGTTCCATACTCAGAAAGACACATGACTTTTTTTCAGGATATCATTTAAAAGATGTTAACTGTAATACTGTATGACATTAACAATTCATTTTTGTAAATGTAAGTACTACCTTTAAAACAAATATCTGATATGGCAGAGTGGAATACATGATTCTATTACTCATATCATATGATTGTGACTGATTTTATGGCACATTAATGCCTTCCCATTATATCTGCATGTGGCCAAGGTGTACTGATGTATTTGTCATATTGTTTTGTGTATTGAAACTATAACGTAATGTGACATGCCATTAATCTAATTATCTATTTTTTGTCTCCCCCACCCTATTTCTCCCTCTATATATATATATATATATATATATATATATATATATATATATATATATATATATATAAAATTTTTTTTTTAATACATTGCTGCTGAAAATAAAATGACCATCAGTACAGAGAGATAGATTGACTACTGGGGTTTGGTCCACCATACTTCCACAGATTGCTGCAGTGGCAGCACAGATATCCAGCACATCTAGATCACAACCTATCAGTGTTACCACCATAACTTCTGCCCTAACTGATCCACCTGTTTCAGTTAGCTTGTTCAGGCTGCCAGTGTAGTTTTCCTCTCCATGAGCACTAGTTGTGGAGGTGGGGATTTTGTCACTCATCAGGAGCTAATATGGTTAGTGGTGGGCATTAAAGAGAGAGGCCTTGGTGCCTGAATCAGCAGGGTTGAAAAGGTCCTGCATTGTATTGCCAAATTATGCCACGTCCACCACTGACCCAGACAACTGACACAGAAGACAATGTTGACAGTCCTGATGGTGAGGGCTAGGTACTCACTTTTCTCAAGTTGGACTTGGATGTACCTCTGTGGTCCCCTACCTATCCCCAGTCCTGGTGTCCCTCAACATTTTGTGTCTATCACCATCTCTATATGCCTTGTATACCCTGTAGTATGTCTGCCTGCTACGTAATCTGACCTAACTACGTACCTAACCCTCACATTCCTAAATATTTCCAAATGTTCCTCTCTCTCCAAAAAAAAAAGCATATATCCTACAAATAACTACACCCCATACATAGCTCTCTACTTCACCTATTTGACATCTTGACACATTTGATTTGGTCCAATTCGCCATACAACATTATTCTGCTGTAGTTACTCATGCCTGGTGTGGTGACTCTCCAAAGTCATGAAATTGTGTGTGCAATATTACATTTATGTTCTGAAGACGTGGATAGCTATGGTGCTCTCTCGCCACCCTTCTGCAAATTATTGTATTCTTTGCCCTCTGTGCTGCCCTCTGCTTCACACTCTACTTTTCACCACTGTCCTATCAAACCCTTTATCACACATTTAATCTTGTCAAAAAATAGAATAGCATACAGCACATGGCCAGAAAAGTGCCATTGAAAAGCCTTCACTTTTTCAACGTGGAAGTTTGCATAGAGTATTAATGCTGAGTGACTGTGAGTGCTGTTTAACTTCCTATGGCAAAAGGTGAAGATTTTAATTTAAATCACAGTAGCCCTGTTACTTTCAAACAAATGTGCTTCAACTCACTGTGCTGTAGGAAGACAGAGTAAAGGCAGACTAAAAGCACCCCTGTAAAACAATTACTGTAACAAGTCTTAGGCTGCCAGAAGCAATGATCTACAAGTTAATATGTGCTGTGATGAGATAATTCCATTGTCTATAGACTGATGTTTTTGTTTAGTGCCATGGATTCGATTACAGCTGTAGGTCAAATTATTATTTCATGACATTTTGTATTCGTATCACAAGATTAAGTGCAAATGTCATCTGTATGTTTCTATATTTACATTTCATTAATGAACCATTTAAATAGTACAGCATTTTCAAAAACATTCCATCCCTAACAAAGGGACTTAGTATTCCACCCTTATCCTGCTTATGTCTAAATGTTGGTTCTACTCTCCTACTCCTTCTTGCTCGCTATAACAAGCATTTTATTTTACGGAACATGATGCCTTAATAATGAGGAAATAAGGAAGAGTAACACTCCATGCAGATGGTCTTTCAAGTCCCAGAAAATATATTGATGCTGTTCCTCTTTTCATATCTCTCTCTCTGTATTCTCCCCTTCTCCTTCAGTACGTTGTCTCTGTCTTTCAACTGTGTGATTTAAAGTGTATGATGTAGGAGTTCCTTTGCTGTGATGATGAGATAATGCCCATATCTACAGACAGATTTTTGCACTTTCAAGGTTTTTAATGCAGGCATTAGCTCAGTGTTACTGCCTGTTTTAAGTACACTGTTTTGTTTGTAGCTGTTGCCTACATATTGTTATGAGCCGTTATTATCCTGCTTCTGTCAGAAGCTGCCTGGTCCCTGACTCCCTCGGCCCCAGTTTATGCATCTTTCTCCTTTCTGTTTCATTAGTCTTTCTCTTCTGCATTTGTATAATGTCTGGCACTGACCACCACCTGCAATTCAGGCCAAATAGAAGTGCGCAGGTTATGGCAAATTCTTGAAAGTTTATGCCATTGGCTGCATTATTCTGGTGCCCTTTGCACTACTGTGCTTAGCTACTCTTAGCCAGATTAATCTTCAGTTAACCAAGCTGAAGAGAAGAATGTACAGTATACAGTTGTTGTGAGGGTAATGAAGACTAATACGTTCTCCTTTTCTTTAATCTGTTGTCATACTTGAACTTCATGAGATAGGAGTTCCCATGTAGTGTGGTTGGATAATACTCAGCTCTGAACATTTTACTTGGAGTAGTGTCAAGGTTTGAATCCAGATGTACGCCAAAGTGGATTCACTTTATATCCTTGAAATACTGAAATATCGAAATTCAGTATGTCGAGACTATAAAGTGGAAACCTGAAAAGAACGAAAACTCAGAAGTGCGAAATTCAAAATCTCACATACCGGAGACTTTGAATTACCGCTTCTGGTGTACACAAACACCTTCCTCCCACACACAAACGCAAGCTCTCTCCTACATAAAAGCAGGGGGGCAAGCACCCCTGCACCCCACACACCCACTA